>NW_009260133.1:3311349-3359793 GCF_000687185.1 Egretta garzetta
GTATAAAGTGTAAGTGTACAGAACATGTTATCTAAATTGTATATAAAAACCGTTCAAAGTGTCAATCCATTATTTCCAATCCAAGTAAAATTAACCCTTTATTAGCAATAACAATCTTAAAAACTAATTTGAGTAATTTTCATCAAAATTTTGATGGTTTCACAAGACTGTCTACAACAATAAAAGCTATGACTGATATACCCACAGATCTATGCAAACAAGAATTAACTCTTTTACACAGGCGTCATCTTTATTGTAGTTTTAAGAGACCCAGTTAAGACTGTTGTCTATGTGACTAGACATTTCTACAAAAACACAGACGCGAAAAGAGAAAGCAGACCATGTCCCTACCTGCAGGGCTTACAAATACCACTACAAGTCAAACCAGTACATTGAAATTACTAATCACAAGTTATTGAATAAAACATTTCTGAATTAATTACAGCTTAATTATGAATTTCTCAATTATTCTGAATAGATGGAATACAAACTGCAGGAATTCCAACCCTAAAGAGGCAGAAGGTCAAAAAAACATTTGATCCTCTGATAAGGATACCTCACAATCTTCCCAAATACTTCAAGTTCCTGGACAACTGCCAAAAGTCAAAGAGTTTCACAAACATAAAGGCTTCCCTAGTTATAAATTTTGATACACTTCCAGAACTCTCTACATAAAGCTCTGGATGAGCTCTTCATTTCAGCTAATCAGCTAAAAAACCTAGATCTTAAAAAAAAAAAAAGCCAGAAATATTTCATTATTCAAGAAGGCTAGTCGGGAGATTTCTGCATTTTCTTGTGGATACAAACTTGACCCCCTGTCCCCTATGCCAGTTTGGATTATGGGGTGAAGTAGAAACTGCACTCGTAAAGGAAACACTAGGCATAAACAAGATTTTTCTTTTTCTTATTCAAGTCAATGCATTTACTGAAGATGCATAACTACTCCTTGAAGAATATCATCAGTTCTGTAAGAGATACAGAAAAGCAGTATTCCTCCTAGATAATTCTTGAAAATAATTCTCTGTAAAACATGTAAACCATAAGATTATTTTATCCTCATGCACATTCATATTCCTCCATAAATTCAGCCACAGTTAACACACTGGGGAGGAAAAGCCATGTTTTCACATAACGCAAAGGTCTTAAGTTAAACACAACACATTTGCATCCACTGTCAAAAAACACTCCTTGTCAATCTCAGCATTTTGAAAAACAGGCAATGCTTGGACAAGCACCCCATGCTGAAGTCTTTTTGAATGATCTTTCTATAAATTAACATTTGGCTTGCAACAGATGAAGTGATTACATAATTCTGAAGTATAGCTGAAATATACCTTCAAGATTAATTACATTTGGCACTGTCACATAAGCTTTAAGTCTGAGTAATTCCAACTTTCCCGTTCAAGACTTGACAGCCTATGAACACTGAAATAAAAAAAAAACATATCAGGCAATGAACTTAGTCTCAGATTCTGACTAATGTGACTGAACAAACAAAATGAAATTACTAAAATCCATTTTCATAAGGTATTGGCCTTGTATTGTTGGAAAAATCTAAATTTTATTGAGTTTTGTACAGACTCACTCTTTTTAGTAGGGATTTTTGTTTTGGTTTTATGACAGAGAGGAAGATAAATTCTCTACTGTGTCATGGAAACGTAGTGCAGTTTCGAACACTGCCAGATCACTGCTTCTTCAAGTAAGCCTTCAAAGAAACAGTGCTTTAACAAATAGTTCTATAACATAATTTTCTACAGCCCAATGAGCCTTAATAGCAGCTTTGCAAGACCCATCTTAGATTGATAAAAAGGAAACGGAAACCATGCATCCAACAACCCCTGAAAGCCACAGTACTTTGTTCTTTGTACTATTTACAGGAGGTGCATGCTAACTACATGTTGAACTACCTGGCATTAGTGGTTTAGAGGTACAACATCAAACACCACCACCTCCCTTTTTGCACATCTTTATCACCCTACAGTATTTCTTCTGAATGTTTTGTTGTTTTCAACTAGCAACAGATAGCTCAGCGTTTCAGTCATACACTAAATTTAAGTATTAAATGAATACTTTGCACAACCTTGATTCACAAGTCATAAAAGCAAAGTTAGAAAAGTGCAACAGACCAAACATCATTTAACTGTTATGGTACAAATGACGTTTTTTGAAGAATGTCATACTCTGACAGCACCCGTCACTCCGTGGTGCAGCACTGATTGCAGTAGTAGTTCTTAGCAGCTGCTGAAAACTGACGAAAATATCACATTAAAGCCCTGAGAATATCTCCTGCCTCACAGGTATGGAAAAGAAAACTCCCTACACCTATGCATAAGATCATATTAGCAACACTGGATTAAAAACCAGATCATCCTTTGGGCTCTTTCAGAACCAACCCTCCATTTTTCTTTTTTTTCCAGGTCACTAAAAAGGCGGCAGTGGTTTTATATACTACCACCCGTCCACACCATCATGACCAGCCTTATAATCATTTTGGACTGAGAAAGCACTTAATTCTCTCTGTTGGAATAACCCTCTCTTCCCAACGCTTCAGGAGGTTCTGGAGGTTTGTGACACACTGGGGCTGCACAGGTGATTTGGCGATGGCAATCTCCTCGTTACCATGCAGATGCAGCAGCTCACAGGTCTATGCACTTGCATGTATGCAGATATTTGGACTGCTTTTCAGAGCAGAAAAGACTGGACGCAACCATCCCATACCCTCAGCAACCTTCACTGTAACCAATCATCAACCAAATTCAGACTCAATTGGCCAAAAACCTTTGCGGGTAAATTTGACAGTAACAGCTCTAAAGGCAATTTCTATAGAAATAGAAAAAATAGAAACTCATTTCCCTGTCCTAGGTTTCCTGTAAGGTCATGATGTTAAAGGGAAATAATATGCTGGAAAGTATACACTAAAACCAAAACAAAACCACACACCCCACCACCACACAGTTTACAGTGGGAATGTGTACCTAGCTAGCTTGCCAACTAAGGCAGACTAACAGAGCTGATCATGTACAATATGGCTTTGTTGGAGAGCTGCTCGTGAAAAACAGGCAATAAAAATGGGTAACTTATTACCACGATAGCTTAAAAATCAAACACAGTGAACCGACTGCCATAAACCAAAGGAATGATATATGGGGAGCAAAGAAATTCTTGATTCCAGACCGATAGCAAGCTGTTCTCCAGAATGTTTTCAGAATACAGTATAAAGCTTATCAGAACTTGTACAGCAAACTGACAGGAAGCTGCTGGTGTAGCAGGAAAAGCAAATGAAGTAATACATAAATACGTAGGTAAGTAGCAAGTCTCAGTATCTACAACACTATTGGTGCTTGGAGTTCAGCTTGCCTCACATTGCTCCGTGATTTTCGGCAAGTCACACAGATCTCTCTGTAGATATGTTTAGATAAAGAAATTTCCTCTCAAAGCACTTGAATCTCCAGATTGTATGAAACATAAATGTTGATATTTACAGCTTACAGCCTCCTAATGACAGCTGAAATGTGCATTCTACATTTATCGTCTGATAGAATCGACTCAAAAGCAGTCTTCATGCATGTTTTGACAATGTGTGAATGTTCAGCACAACTCCTTGCGTATTATCTGGCTGTGAAGTATGACCAAAAAATCCAATAAAAAACTCTTGAGTAAAACCAAACCAAACCACCCAACAAACAAAAATCCCCAAACAATCCTCACAAACTGACCTGCAGAAGGGTTCCATGAACATTATTCTGTCGTATGCAGGGACTGGTAGAGTCTGGAAGCCCCTCCAGCAAGGACAGCACTGTTCGTGGTACTTCATTTACCATAACAAATGGAACAAGGGCCCGGCCCGACATCTCACGTGAACGGTACACAGGAGAATGCCCACACCTAGAAAACAGAGGAATACCCAATTTTTGTCATCCAGCTGCGATCCACTACTGTGGCTAAAACAAAACAAAGGATAATGCAATGAAAGCTAAAAACACATTCCTCACAAATCAAATGTACGGTCTTTCTTCTCAGTAGTGAGAGGGTATTTGCCCAGAAACTTAAGTCAAACTAGAGCCATGTTGGAGGCTTTTTTCCCCCTTCAAAAGTTATTGTGTTTACATAAAGTTAAAAAAAAAAAAAAAAAAGGTGCCATTATGCCATGAAGCAGGTAACTATATGGTCCCGTTCCATCTTTCTTGATGTTTACGCTACTTACTATACATGAATCCTATTCAGATGTATTACGAGTTTGACATAAAACTCTCAAACTCCCTGTTATTATTCAGATGTTTCCATTAGAACATAACATGGTATCTACTGGAATTTTAAGCCGCATCTCCCACTGGCTTTTAGAACGTATTTAAAGACAGGAAGTAAAAGACACACTGGAAAGTAATTTTCTATTATTTATAACTAGTGTCTCAAAATTAAATACTTTTTATTTATTAAAAATTAACTGGTAAGACTGAAGACTGCATATAAAACACAGGCCAAAAAGAACCTTCTCTCCTTTAATGCTACTAAGGTTTTAACTGGCTATAGATTTATGAATATACATAGAATTAACTATTCACCTATATTAACACATTAACCAGCTGTATACTACTTCAGATACACTGAGTTGAAGTGAATAAAAATCTTTTATCACTAAAAGTAGGTTACGCTAAGTCTTACAAAAACTGACACATCCAAGAATGACTGGCTTTGAAAGGCAGGTACAATTCAGCCACCCACAGTCTCAGACAACTGGGAGTTACCACCGGGTTTAGAAATGAATGGTCAAATGACTTGGGAGATGTAAAATGCAGTATGGCAGAAGTTATGCTCTGATACCTCCCAGCTGATTGTGATGACCCAGAGAGATGGCCTTCCCGCCTCCTACCCTCTCATCCTTTTCCTGAATTGCTTCTTGCATATTTTCAGCTTACAAAAATCACATGTAGTTGAGATTATCCCCTGCCAAAATGGGCAAACCGCTTTTGAGGTCTTCCAGACAAGCCTTGCAGAGTCACACCTACATACTTAAAAAATGAAATGAAATTAAAAGGTATTCTAAGGTTTCAAATATCTCCAGCAAATTTAAATTGATACTCAAAGTAGTTGTTTACTTCAGTTCATGTCAAAGAAATACAGGAAACAGTTTCCATCTTGAACCAGAAACTGAATTAATAGGGGTTTGAACACAAGACTTAGTTGAAATAGCATAACAGTTCTGACATTCTGGTCATGTTAGACCATGGTATGCCTGAAAAACAGACCTCGTTTAGAGGAAGCAGAGAGCTATGCTACCCCTGAGTGACAAGCTTTTGTGGGAATTTTCATCCCCACAGTACGGCAGCATGTTCCAACCTCCATCCTCCCATGTCTTCCCTCGTAGGGAATGATTTTTAGAAAGATCACCTTTGCATTTCCTTTTCAAAGACTGGCTGTCCTTCACAACAGGATGCAGAAGCACAGCAGTCACAACTGGAGGCTCTTCCATATGGAAAAGCTTTAATTCTGTGTCGACAAGGTGCAAGAAGGAAGTCAGCTCAGCTCTTAATAAAAAAACCCAGATTTTTTTAAACAAAAACATTTTAATTCTACTGCACAATAAACTTCAACCTGAGAAGCAATTTGTCTGAAACCATTCCTTTATTTCTGCTACACCATGTTTTCTTAACCAAGAGATTCTCACATGTAGATGTTCTTTCCAAACACAAGCAATACTGATACTGCAATGAATGTCTAGTTTTTAATTAGCTATAACTGTATACTCAAGAATGTTCTTTATTTTGTTCATGACCTTTACAAATCCCAAGGAATCTGACATGTCTTCAGAAGGATGAGTGGAAAATGGGTAAAATGCCAGGGTTTCCTCTAACTTGTGCAAGGGTACTTTCCAACACTACATGCTTCAGAGGAGGTTTTCTACTTGAACACGATACAATGAATTAGAATGGAATTCTGTGGGGGTTTTCCTAGTAATAAAAAATGGAGCTGAGAACAGTTTTTAGATAAACTGACTTTAACTTTGTTGTCTTGTAAAAACTGACATTAAAGACATTATAACACATGCACATACATGCATGGAGATACAGTATTTACATATCAAATGTTGTTCCATGCTGTTATTTTATCAAATATATTATGGAAATAGAAGTGACTGCTCTGTATTTAGAAAGCAGAAAATAATTTCGTATTACAGGAAAAATTGTCTCAGCTACCTAAAGCCCAGGTCCACAACAGAGACTGCCACTTCAGCATTTATACTGAATGTATGTAAGGCAAAAGTGAAATTCTAAAATCCACAGACAAGTATAATCTTCACCTCTCCTCATGCCCCAAGTCACTGTTCTTTCTAAGAACCTCAGCAACTGAGTGTTACCCCACACAGACGCCTAACTGGGACCCTCAAATTGGGTTCTGTTTTGCACTTTGAGGATCCTAAATAAGGAGGCAATAACCTAATTCTCCTCCTCTTCCCCCTGGGCAAACACACAGGTGCCCAGTGGCTGAAGAACTCACCCAGGACACAGGGAACCTGGTTCTGCAACTTTCTGTGCCTAAGGGAAATGGAAACCCACAGCTACTACTTGCCTAAAGGGCAACCCAGCCACCAATCTGCCACTGTACTACGCACCTGCTGTACATTAATGCAAACTTCTCACACTACAGATGGCTACATAGGGTGCCGTGCAGTCACAGGAACTGACATCTTAGTGGAAACCCTCGTAAGAGCACTCCTACAAAGTCATTACTAAGGAACAAAAGCATCACAAAGTTTAAGAACAAGAAAGTATCTGCTGTGTAGTAATACAAGGAAGGTATTGCACACTGACAAATAGCTTCCCAAATCTGAGAGGGGTTAACATTCCTACTATTTCTTCTCCATTTTTTTAATGTATTTTTAAAAATCTTCTAATACTCAAAAGAAAATTGCTGTCACCCCCCACCCCTCCCCGCAAGAAACAGTACTGATAACGTTTCAAAAACACTCCTCCTTCCACATATACTGCAAGATAGCATGCCTAGTCACCACCAGTGACCTGTCCCTGAACTTCTGCATACCCTGAAGGCACTTATGTGTACATCTCTCATGTTTTGAAGGCACTTGGCTTCATTCCTGAATCATGCAAAAAGTTTGCCAGAAAAATGTCAAAATATACACTACTTTTTCCATAACCTGTAATACCAGCCCAGATTAAGAACAGGCAGGTTTGACTTTTACTGGATCCTATTCAGATATAGTCTCTTACCTGTAAATAAAACTTAACAGGATCAGTTGTCAAAAACTGAGAGGAAGAGTGAATGCAGATAAAACAGCTGAGTAACACAAACCAACAATCTAACCCAAAGTAGCAATTTTTTGTTTATTGTTATACGAGCCTCCAAGATCAACTATATGCCTTAAACACTGAGCCCACCACCTGTATTCTACTTATTTTATCTAGGATTTAGCAACAACTATGGGAAGCAATCTCACAAGCTATATGAAGAAAAATCCTTACACAACTACAACAATCACTGTAACTCAGTTTGCACCTGAAGCAAAACCTAGCAGCTTAAGGAAATAAATATTTTAAGGCTATTAAACTATTCTGGTTACTCCTCCTGCAGTAGTTTAGCATGCTGCCATCCCTGAGATTAGTTTTCCTTACGTGGTGGCAGTTGCCTTGTCAGGGCACTGGCAGAAAGGAACAGGACCTCCAGCTGTGGCCACTTCACCATCCAGACTCTGAGCTTCACCTGCCAAAAACATGACTAAAATCTGTTGCAGGCTGCCCCTTCTTACCTCCTCTGCAGGCAAGTACAAGCAATGGGGTCTTGCATCCCTTAGGGCAGCATGTATGTGTGTGCAAACCTGTTAAAACTGTTTCATTTTCTTTGATTTGAAAAATACTTGGGGTGGGGTATGGTTGAGTGCTTTCAGTATGGGACACTTCTTTACATGCAATCATGTATAATTACACTTTAAGAAATATCTAAAATGTTGTCCTATCTAAAAGCATACAGTATGCCAACCTGATTTTATTATATCCCAAGGTAGCAACAAGCAATGATACTTGCAAAATCCTCAAGTGATACACTTCTATTAAATTCCGAGGGCTATTAGCAACTGTTGTGGTATTCCAGGTTGAACTCAGTACTGTTTATCTAGGTGCAAGAGGTATTGGATGTAAACATGTTTACTTCAAACAGTCCATGATCAAGAACAAAAAGTCAATAAATCTGAGAAGGTTTCACTTTGTGTAACTGTAGATTCAATGCATTTCCACTGCTCTGTTCCAGCTTTAACACTTAGATCCTGAACAACCCTCCTAACTGACATAATTTATGACCAACTCTTACAAGGCACAAAGATTCCATACTCCTCTGCACACATCAAAGTAGCTAATTTATTACTCTGGCTACAAACAACAGAACATTAGCTGTAAATAAAAATATCTTAACCTTTTTTTGGAGAAAAAAAAAAAAAAAGAACTGCAGGTGTTTCCTATGTGCTTATTTTTCTCCCTTTCTTATTACTCCCCCTCAGCAGACCTTATATTACCCAAATTAACAAACCAAATAAGGATTAACTTTTATATGAAGGTCACAGAAACAAATTAGTAGAATTATTTTCAAAAAATCACAGCTGTAGCTGAAAATATGTCCATTATATTATTTCTGGGTTTACTGGATGTTGTCACAGAGATCTGTGTATTACTAATTATGTCACTGCTTATTATGAGTACAATTCCTGCAGTCCTATAGATGGTATCACATCACCACAATTTTGTTTTCAGCTGAAATACATTCCCATCCATTGCCTTCACAAAATGCTGGAAGAGGGAATAGGGAACAGCAGCCATGAAAAAGGAACTGAAACAACAGGAGAACAGGCTGAACAACGAGGAAGGGAACATTCTGCAGAAGGGGCCTCTGATCTTGTAAGTCAAACGAAGTATCCTACCCACCATCACAAAAAGAGTTTGGGAGAATAGGGCAGCATGAGGCAGGAAAGGCACACTTGCAATTCAAACAAAACAACTCTGCCTGCTAGTTAAAGCAGTTCAACAGCCTCTAGGGTTTTTAAAAGATAAAACTGATTAAAAAGAAACAAATAAATAAAAATCAAATAGATGGTATCCTCTAAACCCTGGAGCTAGTTACGCCACAAGGTCCTAATAAATGCACTGGAAAGAATGGTAATAAGGCTTCTGTCTGATTCTATATAGACATGGTAAGTTGTATGAGAAAGAGGATTTCTCTTTCCTACACCATGCAGCTATGTAGTTCAAGTCATGTTATCAGTTCTAAAGCAAGAATTAAAACCATGAAATTACATTAGGGGAAAACATGGATGGGGATTACAGAGAAAAGTATTTAGCAACAGATTCAGTTCCTATTAGAAAAAGTTTGGTTATTAAGATTCAAAAACATTGTACTGTCTGTATTAACTAAAATAATAAAAAAAAAAACCCAAACCACATTTTTTAGAAAAAAAAATTAATCATTATTATATACTAGTTCATGCTTTTCCCTTCAAGTTCTCTTCTGAAAGATTAAATTTAGCAACTTTCAAATGCAATGTTGCAGGCTTCCAAGCAAAGAGATCCAAAAATAGAATAAAAAAAATAAACTCATGCTTCCACAGAATTAACATAACTTGGACTTCCATACTGGGGACAAATCAACAGGATAGTACCTACTCATTAACGTGAGAGTAAGGTTTCCTGGAATATGAACAATAATTTTCTCTACATGTACCTGAAGTTTCTTTAGTTCACTTACTGATTTGCTTGGTTTGTGTTTTTCTTTTAAGAAACACAACTATTTTCCATTTCATTAGATTTCTGTGCTCCTTAGCAATTAAAGTACCCAAAGCATTTAATTTTTAAAACTTATTTCACTGTGGAAACCTGTATTGTAATTGTCCTGAAGACAATTTTTTGTTCTTTAATCTGAAATTAAGAACAAACAAACAAAAAAAGCAGAATAATCTGAGTTTTGATATAACATCTCAATATTTACCTGACAAGCAGAAAAACATTTCAAAAGTATCAACAGTTTGCCGGACATTTTAGATCTACAATCAACACATGAATGCAGTCCAGAAAATGTCTGAACACAACCATGGATAGAAACAGATCAAGTTTAATTTCAGGTTATTTATGCAGTACTGAACCTCTAAATTCTTATCTATTTTCTTTAAAGTCAAGTTAATGGTTGCCCAAACTTCTAGTCTCTTTATACATTGTGTTAACTATTTTATTCATCCAACTTGTGCAGTTAAGATAAAACCTTATGTTTTTGTAGGGGCAGTGTTTTCCACACAAACACTTAATGGATCAGAGTAGCTGTAAGTACTGCAGGCAAAGTAGGCAGACTCTGTAGGCAAAGTACAGAGACTTTTATTTGTGAAAGCTGTCCACAAGCTATGCCAGGAGTTGTTTCTCCACGTTTCCAAGGGCTTTCTAGGAAGAAATGACAGAAATTTCTCTCTTCTTGTCACCAAGACCTAGGTTATTGTATAAAGTAGCCAACTGATGCCACGCTGAATCAACAACAGAAACCTGAATTGTTGTGCTTCAGCCAGGCACCAAACTAAGATCTCTAAAGTGTAAGCCTATGAAAACTGCTCCTAATACTGTGTGGAAACTTTAGACCAACAGAAATATGTTCTCTTCAAATGGAGATTTGCTATAGAGCATGCTGACACAATTTAAATGGCATCTCCCGTCAAGAAATCTCAAATAATATCTCCAGGTAGCTAACCTCTAGGTTTATTTGAGTGTTTGTTGAAGTCATATGAGGTTAAAGCCTCCTTTCATCAGTTTTTGGTCCACAGCATTCTAGAGAAAAAAAAACTGCTCTTAAGTGAAGGTCATATACAAGAAAAACTTTCATTCACAACTGTATTTCAACTTTGTTAATTTGTGGAAAGTTACTACTATGTTTCACAACTGCAGAATAGCAGAAAGGAACACACACCACTTACTACCAAAACAGTTAGGAAAAAACACAACAAAGAATGTAGACAAACTACTTTCTGTCTTAGCAACTATATCACTGTTTTGAACTCTATGAAAGGGAAGTTGAATGCATAAATCAAGTCTCAGCACCTTGTGATGATTTTGACAGTTTCAGCTGATTGTAAACAAGAATGCAACAAGTGCAATTTTCAAAACGTATTATCTGACCCATGAAAACAACCAAAGAATCTGGGTTCTCAAAGACACTTTCCTTTCAGCTATACCACCAAAAGTAGCTAGCCCACTACCAAAAAGCCTTCCCAATATTTACTCTTCTCAAACTCAGACTGTCCTTTTTAAATAATATTGGCCCTTAAAAATATCATTATACTTGGTTTTCCTTGACATACCTACTGTCCTCTGCATAGTTAATGCATTATTTCTCTCCATTTTCATGTTACTTCCTGCCAATACTTTCTCAGAACAAGCTAAATGTTAGTGTTTGGCTACTTACCTTGATCAGCAATGTACTTACTGACTGGCTAATTTTAAGTATGTAAATGAATAATACAATTACTTCACCAATCGTGTATTGACAGTTGAGCACCCCATCATATTTTTTTCTGGATCATGTTTCAAACAAGAAGTAGTATACATCAAATTTTAACCTAGGATCCCAGCCATTGGCCCTCTTATGGAGTCTGCAATACTGGAGAAACGTACTGTTCATCTCAGTGCTCATGAATGCCTCTCTGCTAGGCATCAACCTTTTATTTCCCATGAATCTGACAGTTCCCTACAGTTTGTGAATATTTCCAACATTGCTTCAGATGATAATCTGCCAATGAGAAGCAAACAGTTGGATGCACACAGTAAAAACTGGGAGTACCTAGGGGTTATAATATTTCCCATCAGCACCACTTGAATATGAAAATCATATTTGTCCACAGTTTAAGAGAAAAGGCTGAGAATACGTCAAAGAATGTACAAGATGCACAATGATTTTTAGTCGATCAGAAGGTCTTGAACAGCCTACTGCCAATCAAGCACTTTGCAGTCTTCTCTAGCACTACAATTTAAACTTAATCAAAAAGGAAAAAAACGCCACATTGTTTACCATTTTTTATTTTAAAATGCTAAAAAAAAAGTCTGAAAACCTTCTTATTAATAAATACTTATGGTGATCCATAAATATTTTTACAGATCAGTACCAATCACTATGCAATCAGGACTGCACAGAGAACAGACTGTCAGTAGAAATGAAAGAATTCCAAGCCAGTCCCAACTCACAAGAGAGGAGCTACACTCAGAGGGGAAATACATTCCCCTCCTTCTCTCCTTCCCTCCTAGCTGTGCAAAACTTCCATCTTAGATGTCAAGCAAGAGATTTAACACTGCAAAACACTGTAAGAATCTGAAAAACAATGTATGTTTTAGGAGTGTACATTGCCCCTTTTCCCAAATGCCCGTGCCAGCTCATGGATTGTGGGAACCTTGCCTATAATCAAAAGGGTATCTGCCTTTGTATTGCAATGACAAGTCAGCCCCATAAGCTTCCCCAGCAAGGACAGAGCATTCCAATGGGTCGGAGCCTGCTCCTAGTATCACAGGAATTCCAAATAATAAATTATTGCAGACAGTTATAATACTAAGCAGTTATACTGATCAGACGTTAGATTATGAAGAAAAAAAAAAAAAACCCAAGACAAAGGAAAAAAACACGAGACCAAAGACTAAGATGTGTATGCGATATGGAAACCCAGGGAGATGCTTTTATAAACAATTGTAATGAAGAGCAGCTATTTTAATGCAACAGTGCTGCAACACACGCAGTTGTTTTCCTCTACTATGAAAAGGCATTCCCACAAAAGCTCTTTGCTTATCAGACCCCTGATAAGGTTCCCAGTCTTACAGAAATGAGAGTTGAAAACAGGCAAGTTTTAACATTAATTCTCCTGCTGGTGTCATGCCACACTAAAATAAAGGAAAAAGAGGAGAAAGTGGAGGAAGCACACTTAGCACGACCACTCAGCTATCTTGTTTGGCCACTTACCAAAGGATACCAGTGTTTAACCTACAGAAAAGTCAGATGGCTGCTTTCAAGTCAGATACACGATGATGTACTAAACCCACATATGCAACTGTGCATGTGTGAAAAAAAACAAAAATCAGGAAACTGCATTTAAACAACTTATATAAACAGCGATTTTAACAAGGTATACATGAATGACTTCAATCAAGGTCTTCCCAAACAACCTGAAGATATCTTGTTATCAGAACTCCCGCACTTCACCATCTCTTGTGCTCTTTATTCAGTGTAAGGTTTTGAACTTATTTCAAAGTGTCACAGACACTTTTGATTTTACATTTGAATTTTGTTTCTTTATTTCTCCATCTTACCCCACACACAATTCCCATGAAGCCTATATAAGCACAGGGCTACAACAGAACATGGCCAGGCACCTGACAGACTGGATATAATTTAACATAATTAAACACAACACAGAGCAATAAAACTAATGGTCATAGGTCAACAAAGACTAACTTTTTCAAAAGAGCAACCCACATGCAAGTAACATTACTGATCAATGAATATTTAAATTCACACCACCTTCTAGAATATTAATACTACTATATTTGGGTCTTTTTCCTTAAGATGTTTCCTTAAGAAGCGAGCTCTCAAGGATTTATAAAATAATAAGATGTAACTGTAACTCCTAGAGAGCCCCCGAATTCATGGTCAGGTGCTCCACTTCCTAAGAAGCTAAAATAAACCTCGATCAATCTCACTTATTTAAGACACATTTTTCAAACTGCCTAAAACACAGAACTCAATGTTTTGTAACATTAACACACACAGGTTACAACAGGAAGGTCATAATTTTATGTATGCATCTTTACATAACTGGATTCGTTGTTCAAAAGCAAAAAAAGTGAAATATGACAAGAATATTTCCCCCTTATCAGTGCTGAAGTAAACTGAGCAATGAAGACTGAAAGGAATATGCAAGGAATTTGTGACATAAGTGGAAAAAGAATGGGGAGAGAAAAAAAAAACAGGCAAAGCTGCATCAGAATGACATTTTGCATCTTAGTAGGAAAGCATCAAGAACCAGAGATAAATCAGTCAATGGCAAAAGACAGCATAATAACATAAATATATTTAAGTATATCTGGCAATTGAAAACCTTATTTGGGGGATACAATTATAAGAGATGAAAATTGAAGTTCATCTTTCTATTAGAAATTTGTATTTTGAGTGACAGCATTTTTAAAATAGCTTTCTAAGCTTGTTGGTATCTGACAATACTTAATCTCTGAATAGCATCTTGTACAGAACAATTTATGGAATCTATACGTTATACACACTGAAGCTCTCAGACTTCATCGCAAGGATGCAATGCACAGGACCCCGCTGGGACGCCACGCCGGTGCTTGCGGAGGGCTCCCGCGCAGCAGGCGGGCATCACCAGCACCACAGCGCTGCTGTGGGAGAGGGATGACGGGCGGCACTCCTGACATTGCCCACTGCTTCAGCTGAGTGATTTTCAAGAAATTCGCTGAGCTGGCTTTGCCAGCAGCCTTTTAGGAGGTTTCACAGAACCTGTTCTGACAAGCAGGCTGCGAAAGCAGTAACTCCCAAGAAAAAGCGTACCAATAGAAGAGTCTTACCATCTTCTGTTGTTTCCTCTGCCTTTCCAAGACAGGGGATAACTAAGTCAACGTAAATCCACGCACCCTCTAGCAGATGCATCCAACCCACTTAAGTGACAGACTTATTTGAGCTTTCCTATCACAGCTACTACGACAGCATTTGAGCTGCCAGTTTGCTTGCAGCTGATGTGGATTTTCCCTCTCCTTCTCTAAAGAGCTCTTTTAGGAATGACTTATGGTAACGGGGCAGCTGACAACACTCCATCCTACAGAAAATTTTTCCTTGCCACACACGATTTTGTTTTCCTTGCATCTTACTGTCTGTCATTAACTAACAGTCACAGTAATTATCCTTGGATATTAAGGACAAGCTCACTCCAGTGCTAAACGAAAACAGCACCGTATCAGTTTGGGGTGGTGGATGGAGGGGGGCAGAAGGGGGAAGAGAACAGCTGTAAAGGACTGGTGCTTCCCACTGCCACCTACCCCGGTCCCCAACTAAAAACACCACCAGGGGATTTTGGAATTTAGCTCCTCTGCTTTACAGAAAGATGCAAGTTACAAAATTCTGTACAAGAAAATAGTGTCTGTTTCATAACTGTGTGAATTTCATGGAAAGATACTCACATTTCTATTTAAATTGCCCTCAGTGAGTGAGTTTCTTCAATGACTTGCAACACAATATACCTAGAAGCTGCTTTGAAATCTGCCTGTTTGACAAAGTTTTAAAGGGGAAATTTCACTAAGAACATTGTCAAGTGGAAGACAAGGCACACACACACACACAGAGTTTTAAAAAAACCTTACACTGTTTGACATTTTAAAGCTACTTTTTAAAAAAACTTCTTGAAAGATTAAAAAGTCACACTCCCAAAGAGGGCTAGACTTCAATTAGTGAAAAGTATCCAAGTCAATACAGCAATGCCCATTTTACTCCTTCAGAGCATTCAGCCCAGAACATTAACACTAAACAAACACTCCGTCAATGCCATGGTACAAGAGGACATAAGGTAACTCAAATTTAGATCATTCTGAAGAGATTACAGGTCTTTGAAAGGGGGAAGGGGAGGCAAAAGGGAGGTTATGTTTTTGTTTCATACTTAAAACATTACCTCCCAATTACCTCCCTTGTTAATCAAAAACATTCTGTACATTCCTTCATCTCAGAAAGTAACCATTAAAGCAGACCTATCTAGCTCTTAAAAAAAAAAAAAAAAAAAAGTGAGGTAATAAGTTGCGAATCAAAGTGTTCCCTTCCAAATAAAACATCTGCAAGGGGAAAGGGGAAAAATAACTTTTAATAGAACTGCAGATAGGTAATCAAATGCCGTAGTTCAACAGGGAGTAGCAAGTATGCACACGGAGATTGAGATTCGTCCTTGCAGCATTTAATCCTACTCATATTGTGCAATTCATCTCAGCACAGTCAGAGCAACCACAGCTCTACTCCCACTAGATGGAAAATTCCACGCGGGCTTAAGTGAAACTCTTCAAAAGCCCAATTTTAATTCTTCCTGCTAAACCCGGTTTTGTTCGGAGAACTGCTCATTTGCTTGCCAACACAGTAAGTATTCTGTTCATCCTCTCAGAGCAACAAACGAATGCCACTTCATTGTCGGCTGAGCCTTGGAAAGAGCCCGAAGATCAGTTATGGGTTATATTCACCCTTCCTTTCTCCCTGCCACATAAGCAGTATCTTTCCTTGACAGTGGTACAGCAATAGAAATGTAAAAATCTCACAGTAAAAAATATGGCAATTAAATGTTATAATTGCATTGGATGACTGTGTAATTAATTATATGTACACGTAGATGTTATATAATGCAATACTACATTGAGCAATTCAAAGGAACAGTTCATATATACAATTTAATTTCTTAATGCATAGGGCCTTTGCACCAGGCCTTCTCTTTGATCCTCTCTAAGTGGTTACTTCACAACAATCTTCATTACCACCTTCTAAACAACAACCAAATGAACAGGAAAGAATTTTATTTTAGTTCATCTGCTCCTGTAGAATGGAAAATAGGAAGGGAAATAGAAGGGAAAATAGCAACATATTTATCTTACACAGGTAAATCACCCCTGTGTATTCCGACTAATGCAGTCAGAGTGAACTGAAAACAACCACGGTATTCACAGAACAAGGGCGTTAAGAGCTGTACACAAAAATACAGCCAGTAACAGCACACTGAGCTATATCATAAATATATACATTTCCACATGCAGAATCCTTGGTATCGTCCCTTGGCAACCATAAAGAATGCCAATGTTTTGCTACTTAACCCATCAGAAAATGTGTATCTGTACACCCCCATATAATTTTCTGTCTGAAATATATAAGAATTGCATTCCAGTCTTATGCCTGTATCCACAGCACTTACTGCCAAATTCAATAGAAAGGAGACACAGAAAACATCATCTTTATCTGCCACACCACTCCTCTTCAAGAGCACAGTTAAAGGAAGATAGGCCCAATGATACAGATCTCTTAAATGTTTCAGGTTCTTCTTTTAAAGATTTTTTTGGGGTTTTCTCCCAACATCTTCTGAATAGATTTAAATAACCTCAAGAGAATAACCTAATTAAGTGTGAAGAGTTACTTTGCTGGTGTATGTACCTTGCCAAAAGTAGTGGTCATAATATAAAGACAAAACTCAAAAGCGCAGCAAAGTTAATCTATTACCAATATCAGAAACTATGCTGAAACATTATATTAAAAAATAAAAGTAATAAATAAGCATTCTCCAGTATATTAACGAAAGCATAAAACCAGAGCTCATCAATGATGTAACCAACAAATACAGTTTTAAAACATTTTCCCAAAAAGCATTTAACATTCAAATATGGCAGAAAACCAAACCTTTTTAATTGTTAAATAGAGCGCATTTAAAAACTCTTGCTTTGTTTTTTCTCCTTTAAGAAAAAATGGTAGGTTATTATTTATTTTTGAAAATCCAAAAAAATATTCTAAGGAGCAAGAGATACATCACATCTGCTGTGAAGAATAAGCAGACACAGCTATTATTATTTTTTAATGTAAACAGTACTTTAAAACAAAAATTGGAAGATCTTAGGATAACAACAACTTTATCTTGTTTCTCTACTAAAGGAGCAAGATTAAGTACAGAACTTTCTCACCCTATTGCTCTGAAGCTTTCACACAGGTACCAAGACTTCCTCTCAAATACGGGTTATGCTCATTTCTCACCCACTGCAGCCCTGTCCCCTTATCGGGCTCCCCATCCCACACCAGTGGCATATAGAATGGCAAAAATATCTGCTGAATATCTTGATGTAACCACCATATAAATGAAAGTTACACTGTATAAAAACTTGAAAAGGCATCTTAGAAATATGTTAGACATAGGAAATATGCATATCTATCTAGCTATGTATGTATATATTTAGATATATGGATGGATATGGAGATACATATACACATATCTACAAATCTATATATTAGTCATTACATTTATGTGTTATTAACAATCATTCTGCAGAACTGAAAAATGCATCAGAAGTTTGTACAGCAGATCTTGCATGGCTAAAGTCAGTCAAGTTCATCAGTTTTCATCTACCCTCTCTGTGGGAGCAATCATGCTGCACAGCATTTGCAGATGAAGATTTACAAACAAGTCATACAATGGCTTCCATGACCTGAAATTCTTTCTAATCCCCCAAAACAAGCATTAATGATATAAGGAAGTCCAATCAATGAACATCAGTCTTCCCCTTAAGAATTAAAGCTGAAGAAGCTTTTTATAAAAAACAAAACAAAACAAAACCAAAAATCAAAACCAAACAAACCACAAAAAACCCCCACCAAAGATTCAAGAACTCCCATCACACAACACAAAATCATCTTACCTTATAATAAATGGGACAAATGGTGCCATGCTGAGTGCTGAATAAGTGCCATCCATTGGAGATGGATACAGCCTTCCCAGTATTAAAAGCAAAAGGAACAGGCTCGGATGGATTTTCAACTCTTCAGCTTCGCTAAATAAGAAAATGATAAGAAGCATTTGGTGAAAAAAAGCATCCTCCTTCATGCTAGTCTTGAGACCCTTCCACACACAATACCCTTCTGCATTTCTGGTTCAAGGAGGTACACCAGGCTGATCATTGCAAGAAAGTGCAAACCCTGTTGGGATCTAACATGGCATCCAGTTCTCCTACGGCACTGCTGGGGACCCCTGTACAGAGGCACTTAACCCTGTGCTTGTGCTGCCTTCACTTTCCTACACTATCCCAAGCCTCCCTCATTCCTAATAATGGTGAGCTGCCTTTACTTTTCAATAATACTAAAAACCAGCACAGATAATGTTTTTCCAAGAACTGAGAAAGCTGAGTTACAAGAAGATGGTTAAAAAGAAGTCTTTTTTCCAGTTTGGAAGGAAACGTGTATTTAGTAAATAGCAGGCTTTATTAAAGAACAATTCTTGTCATTGATACTAAGTGGCTACTATTCATACTGTAAAAACAATCAGAAATGTAAGTCAAAATCAACACTTTTTGATTTAGTTAATGATTAATAATAAGATATAAGCTGTAATCTGCCTTGAAAAAAGCCCTGAAGGCCAACATTTCAGGCAGCAGCTTTCAATCTTCTTCAGTTTAAAGACTTCCCAAAATTTTCCAGTGATGACACTGTCACCTTTCGAAATGTCAGGTAAAGCAGACTGCTGCGCAGAATATATTACACCCTATTGTCCTAGGGCAAAGACTGCAAAACATGCAACAACTGGTGAAACTCCTGCTCCCGAGTATCCACATCAGGCCCATTAAACAGACAGCTGAACCTCGCCTGTAAATCAGCTGCTGAACTTCCACAGTTTATACCACTGCATTTTAAGAAAAAAACAAAGCCAGCACTGGTTTACTTTAAAAGTTCATGAACCTGGGGGTAACAGCATCAGCGTCATCCCAAACAATATCATCTCCACTGATCAAATGGGAACTCTCAGCCACCATTTGTGGAGTCCTCAAAAAGAGACCAAGGACCTTCCCCAGAATCAGTGTGTCACAGGCTGGACAGTGTTCATTTAGGGTAACATGAGGCCTATGACCCTGTATCACTTAAACATGTTAGGAAGTCTCATCATTAAACATGAGACAGTCAAACACCTCGTTTCTGTCTTTCCCTGAAAAATGTATGTTCTTTAACATCTGATCATAGGAACGCAGCAACTTCTAATTACTCAACAGTAGTTTGTACTCCAGAGACTTACTGCAATGCACAGAAGTTACTGGAAAACAGGCTTAGCAAAAGACACTGAAAGAACCGTATCGTTTCAAAAAGCACTGATGAAAAAAAACAGCATTAGGGTATATGTGATATACTCAGTTTAACCTCTTCATTGCGCTTTATATTTCAAAGCTTTCTCAGATGCTGTCTTACCTGTTCAAAGTATTGGTTGCAATCTCCAACTGCTTGAGAAGGAAAGGATAAAGACTTGGAAACCGAGAGAAAAACTCCCTTCCTGTCATTCTGCAGAAGGGAACGAAGGAGAGTTACAATTAGCATTCTGCCATAGTTAGTTGCACTCAAAATACCAGTTTATTTATTGGATTTCTGATGCTACAGTGAAGTCAGAGAGCCAGAACCATGCACACATGATGAACTCCTTTCAAAAAAGGCACAGTGTTTTCATTAAAAATGATGATAAAGCATAGTTTACACAAGTTAAGTAACTCTGTCTGTATGTGTGCATACTAACACGCTGTCAGCAAAACTGGTCAGGCCTTTTTGGGAAAAACCGATCTTAGCCCCTTAATCACACTAAAAAGAAAAGATACAGCAGCTTAAATTCTGGCACCATCTTAACAACATTCTGGTTGAACAGGAGACTGCGATTGCTTTAGGATGGCTCACATACTAAATAGCTAATAAAATGTATTTAATATATGTGTACTAACAGATACTCGTATTTTATTGACACTGAAAAGCATCTCAGAATAGTAACTCACGGAAGACCTGTAAAACACAGCAGCAGAAGCATCTGACCTTACATTAGCCCCTCTTTACACAGCGCTGCTTCCAGAACATGGCAGTGGTGGCATTTCCAGGCCACGTTTTTGCTTGTGTAGAGGGAGCAACCACATTCAAAACAGAGCAATGTACCAATACCTGTTGAACTCATCCCTAGCCAGAATTAATAAGGGAGCACAGTTCAAGCCACAAGAACAAATCAATCCAAGCTAAAAAGAGGTTAAGTAGAAATCTTCTACATTTGTTTGTTTTATAATCTTTTGATCATAGAATCACAGAATCATTACGGTTGGAAAAGACCTCCAAGATCATCAAGTCCAACCATCAACCCAGCACTACCATGCCTACTAAACCACGTCCCAAAATGCCATGTCTACATGCTTTTTGAACACCTCCAGGGATGGTGACTCCAACCACCCCTCTGAGTAGCCTGTTCCAATGCTTGACCACTCTTTCAGTAAAGAACATCCAATCAAAACCTCCCCTGATGCAACTTGAGACCGTTTCCTCTCATCCTATTGCTAGTTACTTAGGAGAAGAGACCAATCCCCACCTCACTACACCCTCCCTTCAGGCAGCTGTAGAGAGCAATAAGGTCACCCCTCATCTTCCTCTTCTCCAGACTAAACAACCCCAGTTCCCTCAGCCGCTCCTCATCAGACTTGTGCTCCAGACCCTTCACCAGCTTCGTTGCCCTTCTCTGGACACGCTCCAGTGCCTCAATGTCCTTCTTGAATTGAGCGGCCCAATACTGAACACAGTATTCAAGGTGCGGCCTCACCAATGCTGAGTACAGGGGAAAGATGCCTTCCCTGTTATGGCTGGTCACACTAATCCTGATACAAGCCAGGGTGCCATTGGACCTCTTGGCCACCTGGGCACACTGCTGGACCATATTCAGTCAGCTGTTGACCAGTACCCCCAGGTCCTTTTCCACCAGGCAGCTTTCCAGCCACTCTTCCCCAAGCCCGTAGCGTTGCATGGGGTTGTTATGACCCAAGTGCAGGACCCAGCACTTGACCTTGTTAAACCTCATACAATTAGCCTTTCCCTCATCCACTAGGTGGGTGACCTAGTCCAGGTTGGTCAACCAGGACCTGCCTTTCATGAACCCATGCTGGCTGGGCCTGATCCCCTGGTTGTCCTGCATATGCTGAGATAAAGGATGGCTTCATGGTTTATAGGAAACCATTTAGCATCGTCTAAGCAAGAACCACTTAAATGTTACAGTGGGGAGGTTCTAATTAGACATATATGCTATGCAGATAAAACAGACTTCCTTTAAAAATAAATAAATAAAAAGCCATCTGTTTAGAAGAAGAAAGCCAACTACAGAGTTTGCTTGCCACATGATCAACCAAGATAAATAAGTACACATTAGCATGACTCCAATGCAAAGCTTCCGATGAGCAGACAGATCCAGGTCTAGAAAAATAGCACGATGAGACAGCAATATCGAATCTGTATGAAAATAAGCATACAAAAAAAAAAATCACGCAAGAGTAAATTAGCAGATGGCAAGCATCAGCACAGCTTCTTCCAGCACTCAGCTAACATAACATGCCTTAGCCACAGGCCACAGAATAAACACAGCAAAACCAGATCGCTAGATGGAAACAAATGTTCAAAGAGGTACAGCAAGCTTTCTCTCGGCGCATAAGAACAGTACAATTAATTGCTGTAACTAAAAGCATGGCCAAGGATTCTGCAGTAGCTGTTGTATCTACAAAGTTTTCAGTTAAAAAATTTAGATGGAAGCATTCAAATTGTGAGTGAATATAAATTGAAGCACTAGTGAGGGTGGTTTAAAAACATCAGTACTGATAATCATTGGTTATTTAAGCAGAAAACACCCATGAAATTTCCCCTAGCAGCTTCTTCAAAACAACTTCAATTTTTGGCACATACATTATGTAGCAAACTGAAGATGCAAAGCCAGAGACAGCACAAAACGTAGGATCTATGTAAGTGTATCAAGTCAAACAGCCCATGTTACTGAGTCTTCATGCATAAAACATTAAGAACTCAGTACTTTAAAAAAAAAAAAAAAAAAAATCAACCCAAAAATCCTGTGACACCTCCACCTCTTGTGCCGTGGAGTGCATCAAGCAAAAGCAGAACTGGGGTTAAGTTTCCTGTGGAACGGATGGCCACTGGTTAGAGGCTTAAGATAGGATTATATACAAGTAGCATCTCACACAACAACTATTTTTAACAGCCCCATTTTTAATGTATTAAAAATTCAGTAGCCAAGTTTGAATCAATATTAAATAATGGAACTGAATATCCTTACAAAGCCTTTGCAATTAGTGTGGTTTCATGAATCTTTTTGACAGGGAAAGAAAGCAATGACTACTGAAGTGGGTACATTACGTAACCTCCCACTTGGGTTACTGCTCCACAGGTTACACGAGGGGAGAAGGCAGTCTAATCAAAACCATTAATCAGCAGTATCTGCAGAAAAGATGCCCAAAGGCACTTTCAGTAAAAAGACACGACTGTCTGAGCAGACCGGTTGTCAAGGGATGATTTTAAAAGGCTTCCAGTTCAGAGAAGAAACAAGAAAGACGACACATTAGCAGAAGTGCTGCAAAATGAAAAGGCTCTGAAAACACAGAGCACCGATTTAAGTGTGAATCCACTACCTGGGGATGACAAGCCAAGGAGATGTGCAACCGGAGAATTAGTAGAAAGCAAACCAGCTAGATAGAGTACAACACGGAGGTATTTAGCTGTTCAGTTTTTGATTACTGGTCATGCTTGTTGCTCTTGGAAATATGTATGCACTACTAGGCACACACAAGTATTTGTGTACAGTAACTGACACTGGAACAACAAAAAAATACAATGGTTCTACTTTTAAAAAATATTCATGACACTAAGCCATGCATTTTCTATTAATTTCATCAAAAACTACTGCTTTGAAAAATGAATACCAACACTAAGATTTGGCTCATGCATGTTAGCGATACAAAGAGACTCATGCATGCACACGCACACACAAATGTGAATTAGGCTTTGTAACTAATAAGCTATCCATATCTTTAAAAGAAGATAAGTCCTTGACATACCTATAAAGGAATATATTAACAAAATGTGGACTAAAACAATCCACAAATCACTGCTAACAGTTTTCATGGAACAAACTTTTTCCTCCTTTTCTAAAATATCTCTGACAAGGAATGATAGGTTTAAATTAAAAATACAGATAACTATCTTTCCATTAGTCACTGACGCAATTCAAACACAGATTTTTGGCAATGTAGCTACCATAATTAAATCCTTAAAACCAACATTTTGCAGATCATAAGATTTTACAACTACTCATCCTAAAACATGTTTATAAGAGAAGTAACTGGGAAGAGCCTTAAGACACTAGCATTTTTCCCGATGCCCAGCTGAAATTATTTTTATATTGCTTCAGAGCTCATCTTTGACAGTATGTTCAACCACAGGCTCTGTAATAGTCTCTTTTTTTCCTGTTAGTAACCTAAAGCAGCACAATTTCACAATCCAGAATTTCAGATGGGATTCCTGAGACCTAAACAAGGGACTAGTGGAAGGTTATTTACTGAAATAAGAAGTATGGTATTGAAACAGAAAAGTAACCAGTGGGATGATGATGCTTACAATAAAATCCCTCTCCCCAGTGTAAAATGTCATTTAAGTATATAATTAAAATGACACAATGTCAAAAGATTGAGAGAGAAACTAATGGAAGCACTCTTATTCTCCTACATTCACTTGTAAAAATAACTTGTAAAACTGTATACACGCAGAATACTGTGGTACATAAATAGGAAGATACAGCATTTATGCCTCAGATACTTTGCAGTTTAACAATGTTAATGCTTTGTCATATGCAAGCAATTCTGCAGAAAAGCCAGATGACTAAATTAGAGTACAACCCATCCAAAAAAGGTTCCATTTTGATGGCTAGAGCCAGCAGTCATGGTTAGTGCTTTTCAGAAGAAAGGCTGGCGAAGAGTGTTTATGTAGAAAGGGAGACATACATGAGCTTCTTTCCCGTTTTCACTCACATTTCCCACGTGAAGAGGTGTTCTACTAAGAAAAACCAGTCATACAGAGGTATCTTCTGCACCATGCCATAGAGAATCAAGCTACACCCACCACTTCTACCTATCCTCTGCATGCCCTTGAGTCAAACTCTTCCCCACTTTTGTCTGCTCCAGGGTCTATTTAAGAGGGAAAGGAGGTTGTGATGACAGCAAGAAAGATTATTTCACAAAATACAGAGTCATATAAATTGGCACGAAGTTACTCTGAAGGCATGTGATGCTACAAAGGACAGAATTTAATTCCCAGCAGTAAGCATTTGGAAGACAACAGTGAATCACAACTAAGTTACTAAAAATTAACAACTAGTTGTAGTAATAAAAAAAAGGTACAACTGAAAGCAGACTGTAAATCTGTAAAACTTTAGGGAAAAGTCTATTTTAAGCATGAAGAAGAATACAGTTTAGTGTTGGTAATGCTTCTCTAGGAAAAATGCAAGAAACAGTTTTACTTTTCTCTGAAATAACCTAAAACAGAAGCCTTTATTATACTCTTCATTGTCAGTAGTTCTTCCATTCATTTAGCACTGGTTCTTTGCCTTTATCACTTTTCAGATTAGAACCTTAACATAAGCTAAGGATCACGTACTTCCAAGTTTTCATTTCATCTGCTTTGCTTGTGAAGATATTCAGTATCATCAAACTTCTAGAACCCAATTCATAAATGCCGCTGAGAACTGTGACATCGCCGGTCATTACACATTATGTTTGAGAAGCAACTCAGTGCTGCACTATGCTATATGATATGTTATATAACTAGTGTCTTTCTAAATAAATATTCCATCTTTATGCATAATGAGTCTGTGAATTATTTAACTGCATTTAAAAAAAAATTAAGAATAAAACCATGGATGTTGCAGTGTTCCTTTTCAAGCTGTGCTGTACACTTAAGAGAACACTCTAGATTAAAATTCTGCTGTGACACTGGGGCATATGTATCGTTTTACAGCAACAAAGATTACCCGCTTCCGTTCTTTCATTTATTTTTCAGAACAACTGAAGGCTTTATAACCTTGTATGCTGCTTTTAGTAACTGACATGTTAAAGAACATTTACAGTAAGTATGTTCATATTTGAGTATACTATAGGTGAGATTTAGAGACAACGAATCTTCTGAGGGCAGTAAGGGTCTCTGGGGCTCTTTTTGAACATAACTATTGCTAACAGGTCAGCTGACAAATGGACAGTCAGATCTGTGAGAGGGGAAAAAATAAGCATACTATTTCTAAAAAGGAAAAATAGAACTGGAATGTGAAAAAAACAATACAGGCAGACACATTTAGAGAGATCATGACCAAGAATGTAGTTTTCATGAAATTACGTAAGTCCTCTTTTGTCTCCTGTAAAATCTACTCTTGGTATATATACCAATCCTTACATTGGAATCATTAACTATAATATGTCAGGTGATCCTTTATGTTAAAGAACAGTAATGCAGAAACAGAACTCAATTTACTCCTTGCACTGCAAGGACAATTGCTGCTGAAATAATTTCAAAACCAGGCCTGAATTTGGCAAAACTGTCATTCAAAATGACACATTTATAAAGATAATCCACATTTTACATATTTGCTTCTTTTGCCTTCATTGAACTATGAAAAAACCCACAGTGCATCTTAACTAGACTAGTTTTTAATTGTCCATTTCAAAATTCAAGTAATAAGGGTCAGGGAAAGAATGTAAGTAGTAAAAAAAACAAAAACCAAAAATTTAAAAAAAAAAAAAAAAAAAAAGGAAAATGTTTTCTTCAACTGTAAAAAAAAAAAAGACACCACAAAAAAAAAATGTGTGACATCTTGGTTTGTACTGAATTTATGGTAAACACCAAAGCTAATTCGGACATGCTTTAAGAATGAAATTAATTTTTTGATTCTTAAATATCACTCAAGAATGTGACAGTCAGCTGCATCTCATGACAGGACAACTAGCAGTAATAAAGGCACAGAAAACAGAAATTATCCTAACTGAAGGGAAAGCAAAATTCAAAGAATTTACCACATTCAACTCAAAGGATAATTTCTTATATTGGATTTTAGAACACATCAAGACAGCGTAATATTATACAACTAGGGAAGCAAGTTTTAAATTACTCAAAAGTGTTGGTAGGGAGAACGATGCAGAAAACTACAGACCTTTGTTCTGGCCTCAATAATACACAGAAATTTAGGGGGGAAATAAACTTGAAAAAGAGAACAGATACAGATAAAGGAGCAAGAGAAAATGGAATGAAGTGCAACGTGCAAAACTGTTAGAAACTAGATTGTGCCAACCTAACCCATATCTTATCCAAGAACGGTAAAAATATTTCTAGACAAAGGAAATAAAACAGTTCTAGTCACACAAGTCTCCTGAATGTTATCTCAACAAATGAAATGTTTGAAATCTGCAAATCTTTTACTCAATCTGCTTCAAAGTAAAAAGCAGGGCAGGTCTAGCTCTGAGCAGAGGTCCAGTTCTCATATGCTTCCTCCACAGCTGAAAAACACCCACGGGCTTTCTGAGAGACACAGAGAACAGCAGGAAGCAGACAACATCCTGCAGCATAGACTGCGGAAACATCTACACAAGGTCCACTGTGAAACTACAGTTTTGGTTTAATGGATTAAACTCGTGTAATCTCTTGGAGTGACACTAAAATATTCGACACGCTGCAATTAGGGTATGCTATTAGATAAAGTGGGTAAATTAGAGAAGGAACTGGACTTGCATTGCGAGACCCAAAAAGAACATGTTTCAAGTCGGTCATTGGTGGACCTAATGTATTGTTGGGACCAATATTATTATTAGTTTCATTGAAGACCACAGTAGAAGACTTAGGAGGGTGCCAATGAAAATCCATCCATGAAACAAAAGTTATGAGGCACTGTGTAAAGGGAAGATTAAAATACTATGAAACAAAACTTAGTATCTTGCGGACCTGAACACTAGAAGGAGATCTCCCCTGGACATGCTCCAGCAGCGCAATGCCTTTCCTGTAGTGAGGGGCCCAAAACTGAACACAGTATTCAACGTGTGGCCTCACCAGCACCAAGTACAGGGGCACGATCACTTCCCTCCCCCCGCCGGCCACACTATTCCTTATACAAGCCAGGATGCTGTTGGCCTTCTTGGCCACCTCGGCACACTGCTGGCTCATATTCAGCCGGCTATCAACCAGTACCCCCAGGTCTTTTTCCGCCAGGCAGCTTTCCAGCCACTCTGCCCCAAGGCTGTAGCGCTGCATGTGGTTGTTGTGACCAAAGTGCAGGACCCAGCACTTGGCCTTATTGAACCTCATACAGTTGGCCTTGGCCCATAAATCCAGCCTGTCCAGGTCCCTCTGCAGAGCCCTCCTCCCCTCGGGCAGATCAACACTCCCACCCAATTTGGTGTCATCTGCAAACCTACCAAGGGTGCACTCAATCCCCTCATCCAGATCATTGATAAAGATATTAAACAAGACCAGCCCTAGAACTGAGCCCTGGGGGACACCACTTGTGACCGGCTGCCAACTGGATTTAACTCCATTCATCACAACTCTCTGGGCTCGGCCATCCAGCCATTTTTTTACCCAGCAAAGAGTACACCTGTCTAAGCCATGAGCCACCAGCTTCTCTAGGAGAATGCTGTGGGAGACTGTGTCAAAGGCTTTGCTGAAGTCCAGGCAGACAACATCCAAAGCCTTTCCCTCATCTACCAGGCGGGTCACCTGGTCATAGAAGGGGAAATGGTCTGAAGTTGTGCCAAGGGAGGTTTAGGTTAGACATTAGGAAAAATTTCTCCACAGAAAGGGTTGTCAGGCACCGGAACAGGCTGCCCAGGGAAGTGGTCAAGTCCCCATCCCTGCAGGTATTTAAAAGATGGGTAGACGAGGTGCTTAGGGACATGGTTTAGTGGCGGGATGGCAGGGTTAGGTTAACGGTTGGACTTGATGATCTTAAAGGTCTTTTCCAACCTAATCGATTTTATGATTCTATGACATGAAATTAATAGCAGATAAAAAGTCTGCATATATGAGGACTAATTAAAAAAAATGTGCTACAAATTAGAAGCTCATCAGCTGGAAATAACAAAAGGATCCTAGTATCTTGGATCCCTCACCAAGACGACAAAGGGCAAATGTGATTCTGTAACACATCAACCCTGATACAGTCAGTACGGACAAGGAAGTACTAATGCCACTCTCTGACAGTCGGGTAGGACGTAAACTGGAATAAATCCCAGCTAACTTCCATCTAAGAGAGACACTTAAAAAAAGCTGCTCACATAACCAAGGGAATAGAAAGCAAATTTGCTGAGAGGAGATTTAAAAACCTCAACTTGTTTTGTCTGGCAAAATTAACACAGACAGGATATATGACTGGCATTCACAAATACCTCAAGGGAAGCATCAGGAGGGAAAATAATTATTTAAAATAAAGGACAATGCTGGCAGAAGAACAAATGAGTATTAAATGGCCATGAATAAATATACAAGTTAAGTTTCTAACGATCAAAGCAGCAAGATTCTTGAGAAGTTTTACTTGGGAAGGTGGCATTCACGGAGTCTTCCCGCAGAAATAGGGGGAAAAAGCAAATTGTTTTTAAGATGTGACTCAATCAGTTTGTAAAAGTAACAGCATAACAAGCTTGTTTATGAAAAGAACTGAGTCAGTGCACCAGCAGGACCCTTACTACTGTGTGCTCCTGTGATTTTGTGGCATGTTGATCCACATGGAAATTCCAACCCTTTCTTAAACACATGCAGTTCAACTGGAGCTGAACCATTGCTGGTTAAGAATTATATAAAGAGTAGCAACCAGTAATTTCCAAATCTCACCCTTGATGTCATCAATCAGACTAAAACTGTATGCAAGCAGATTCCAAAATGCACACCAGACAAGGATGGAAAAATTTCTACAACTTCCATTCAGAAGTTCCAGGCACTCAGCAATCACCCTTAAAAACTTGCTTGCATTTCACCCCTTTTTAAACAAAACTGAAGTCTGCAGTGTGTTTCTGAAAGGATGAACAGGTGGCTCACACGTTCTTAAAACACAAAAACCTCCAAAAGAATTCTAGTTTCACTTGACTTGAGAAAAGAGGAGCAGGATCTTAAATGTATCCTAAGATAACCCCATTATGGTCAGCTCAAGGAGGTAATCTGCAAATTCCAGAGCAAGCACCATAACTGGACTTTGGGAAGAGAGTGTACACACTACTGAAAGGCTCCAAACTTGCCAGGTTTCAGAGTTTCGCATCCATAAAGAAGTAACTGACAGAGAAACCAACCTGAAGAAACTTGTCCATAAACGCAGAGAATCCAAGAGTCTGCTGAGCATTCAAATAGACAAAATTCAAACAGATTTGCGACAACTGATAAAACAATTTTCGTCATTTTAAAACAATTCTTGGAGTCTGTTCTTTCTTATTTCTCAGGGAAAGCAGTTAAGCTACATTTTTATTAAGGAAAAAGACTTTAAAATGGACGAGAAAATGGTGTACTCAAACAAGTTCAGCTTCACTCAGCTTTCTCATTTGGAAGCTGAGAGAGCACAGCTTGCATAAACCAAGCATTTGGGCTGGTCCACCAGGCCTAAAGGGTATCAATGGTTCAGTGTTTGGTCGTTGGCTGGTAACCAGTGGAATACTCCACAGATCAATTCTGGGGCCTCCACATCCCTCAATATTTTTATCAACAACTTGCTTGATGAGATAGAAAGCACCCTCTGCAGATCTGAGGACAAAACTGAATTAGGTGGAGTGGATGAAAGACCAAACAGTATAAGTTCAGTCTAGACAGACCTTGAGAAACTTGAGGCTTGGGCCAACAGAAACCTCATGCAGTTCAACAAGGAGAAACACAGTATTTCGCACCTGGGCTGAATAACCCTGAGCATCAGCACAGGCTGAAAACCAACTGGCTCAGTAACAGCCTCATGGGGAAAAACCTGGGGGTTAGAGTGGATGCCAAGCTTGGTATGAGCCAATAGCACGTCCTCACTGCAAACAGGGCAAACCACATACTGGACTATGTTAATTAGGATGAATGCAGCAGCAGATCCAGGAAAGTTATTACCCTCCTCTGCTTGCCACATGAGGCTGTACATGGAATCATAGAATCATAGAATCATAGAATGTTTTGGGTTGGAAGGGACCCCTAGAGGTCATCTAGTCCAACCCCCCTGCAGGAGCAGGGACACGGCTAACTAGATCAGGTTGCTCAGAGCCCCAAACAACCTGGCCCTGAATCCTCCATCCAGTTGGGGTTGCCAGGTTCAGAAGAGATTAGAAGAAACAGGAGAGGTGCCAGCAAACAGCTGCTCAGACGGTCAGGGCCTAGAGTACATGCCCTATGAGAAGAAGCTGAAGGAGCCAGGTTTGTTCCATTTGACAAAGAGGAAGTCTAGGGAAGTTCCAACAGCAGCCTACAACTATTTGAAAGAATCAAAGATCAGAGCGTTAAACTTCTTGTAGTAGTTGCAGACAGCATAGAAAGGACCAACGGCCACAAATCATAGCTTGGGACTTTTAAATTGGGCAACAGGAAAAAAGGGGAATGAAGCACTGGGACATGTGACTTGGAGTGGTTGTTAATCTCCATCCTTGGAGGTTTTTAACTCATCCAAAGCCACTGCTGACCTGATCTAGTGTTCCTACCAGTCAATACTTTGAATGGGAATCAAGGAAACAGGATCAAGAAATCCCTTTACAGTTTCTGTGATTCCACTTAGCTACTTCTCACTCCAGCACCATGGTTTTAACATTGTCTTCTTACAAAATCAGTGTTTTTCTTGTCTTCCTGTATTTGTTGGCCATCACCAGCTACTGCAATTACAGTAAACAATAACTCCTGCTAAGAACAACAAAATTCTTGAGATTTACACAGTTTTTAGTAAGTTAGTAACTTAGTCTTCAGTTCAGCACAAAGTATTATTTCTACCAACAATGTACACTAGTATTTAAAATACTAGCTTGATGTGAAATAAAATAACCACTTAAAATTCTGTTTAATTCAGAAATATTATCTATTTATGAAAGCTCTTGATTAGCAGTCCCTCTGGATGACAACCAGAGTATCATCACCATTCTTACTAAGAGACAGAGACAATAGCAACAGGCAAGCTCCTGTAGAGATAAAGATTTATATATAAATTTTAAGAGTTCATTTCAAATAATTTTGTTCTAAAGAACATACCTAAGAGTTAAATTCCTGAAATCACATCCTGTCTCAGGACTTCTGACAAGTGGCCTTCAAACAAATATTTCACATGCATAAGAGAATTTTAGCGCTCTCACAGAAGACAAAATGGCCATGTAATTTTGGGGGGAGGCTTGAAAGGCCACAACGAAGCCTGGAGAAAACAACTGTAAAAAAACTGGTGCAATACATCAGCTAATAAGCTCAAAAGTAAGGATATAAAAGATTATTGCATACTTGCTTTTCTAGACCTAACATGATACAGGACCCCTCTTCAGTGATAAGAAGGGTCAACTTTTCTATAACCACATCAAGTTAGTTACAAAAAACAATTCAGATTTAATTTTTACCACACATTAAATGAAAAACACTATGAAGGGGAAAGAAAAATCATTATAAAGATGTGGGGTTTGCACCTTCAATAAAGATGTGGTGACTTTGCACCTTCAATAAATCTAACATTTGTTTTGTTAGGAGTTAGAAAATACTTAAATCCCAGAACAGTAAGCAAAATAGTTTTAAGTTCACTGACTTGAAAAAACATTCCTTTATGCTACATAGCCCTAAAATAAATACTTAAAAGAAACTAAAAATATGCCACTATATCTTGGTTTTCATTTTCCTTCAGATAGAAGTGCTAGAATAAACATTCTTACCAGTTTACGTTGCTGTGTTTTTATGAGGTTAATAACCGAACTGTCAATCAAGGCCTGTATAAATACAGTAGTTAAATACCTTCTGCTTTAGAAGCACTTTTATTTACAAGAGAGCTAGCCAAGATTTCCAAAGGACTGCATGGTCTGGTTTGCTTTGATCTCTTTTAAATACAAGTTTCTTTATACCTCTTGTTTTGCTATTTATTATACCCTTTGTGTAATCAGGTACGGAAAGAGCACCTGCACAGAACAAATACTTCAGGAAAGTGTGACTTAGAGGAATAATTATGCAACACACAGTTCACTAAAATAACCTGTGAAGTCCTCTTCCAGGAGCGCTTTTGTTGCTATACTAGCAAGAGAAGTAAGTGCACAATGGGCTCAGAATAAAAATAGGGGAACATCACTTATCCCAACATCACGGATACAACCTGGTACCTATATCAAAACATTAATCGACACTCAACACAAACATGTCTGCATATATGCATGTATATAAAACTATATACAAAGCATAGTTTAAAATATGTATTTTACATATATAAAATAATTATTTTTAAGTTTAGAAAGTTTAACTGTATATATGTATGAGTGTGCACATGTGTATGTACATACATATGTATGTATACACACACATATAAATAAAATTACAAGATATGTATATATCCCTAGAAAGTCTCCAAGAACCTCAGCCACTGCCTGTAGAACTATTATCTTTAATCCCTTGCCACAAATTTAGCATTGTGAATTTTACCTCCAAACAACCCACACATTTTCTCTCTGTCTGGGAGTAACTGCTTTTTACTTAATATGGTGTAGTTAATGAATAAGGGATGTGTCTATTATGGATGGAACAAAACAGAATAATCATATCAATTGATAATAATGAAAACTTTTATCGCTACAGCAGAAACTAAATTATCTACTCATGTAGTTAGGTTTACAGTAATTTTTGTTTCATTGAATGCATTTTATTCACTCGGTAGAAACAAACATTAACATTATGCCCCTAATTTATTTCAAAGAAATGAATGGACTGAAGTTACCTCAGGCCAGCACATATATTTTTAGGATGTTTCACCTTGGTAAAACTTCCATTCAGTTCACTTTACTGTGTTCATCTTCCTATTTTCCGGCTCTGACTTACAACCTGATGTTACAAAGATCCTCCCTGTTCAGGAGAGCACAGACACACATTTGCACACCAGTGCTTTAAGCATGTGTTTAGGCCCAAAGATTTGACTGGGATTAATGTGGGTTAATGTTTTGTGTTTTCTGACTCTGTATATACAAGATAAAATCTTGAAGTAAAAATGGTTCTGTAGATTTTAGGTGTTTCAGGTAGATACACACATCGTGTTCCTAAAATCAGCAGAAGTCACATAGACACAGAACATCTTCAACCTCAAGGATAACAGTCCGTATTTTCTGCCACAGGAGATTTTAGGTAGTTTTAGATTAGACTTGTAAAACACACAAAATAACTGAAGTAGTGATACAGAGGGAAACATTTCTTTAGGAGCTTGCTTTCAATTTGTGTCTGTTTCTGCACAGAACTTTCATAAATTTTACCTTCAGTTTACAAGTTAATAGTGCCTTATGATCATTATTCCTATTATACAGGCACTTAGAAATAGGAAGCCTGTTCATTATTATAGATTATCAATTATGTTTAAACAAGCATATTGTTATTGAACAACTAATCAGTAAAAGCCATAATGGTTATCTGAGTCAGCCTGAACTTTTGCATGTTTTCTTGAGACAGTTCTGAGATTAAGCCCTCTAAATCTGTCAAAGTCAATAATTAAAAAAAAAAAAAAAAAAAAAAAAAAAAGAGCCAGAGCTTTAAAAACAAAAAAGTTGAGCAAAGTAAATGTGGCCTATTTTTGGCAGGCGGAAGGCTGAGGGATTTCGTTTCAACAAAAACAACGCCCTCACAAGACCATGTACTGCACCAAATCCTTAATAACTACTTCGCAAGCATTCACTGGAGCAACTAAGGTGGCATGGAGGGAACAGGCTGCAAAACGTAGCAGAGAAGGAGCTAGAGGAAAAGGACCAGAGGCACTTAAAATGGCTCAGTCGTCTCGTGAAACCTCACTGTCACTGACCCAGTATTTCAACTGAAAAGCTGCAACAGACCAAGGTTGCCAGAGAAAATCCACTAGGGAGTCACTAACGAGATCCAAGATAAAGCAATCCCAACCCTTCCCTCTGCAGCAAGTGGTCCAAGAGGTACAGAGCCCAGAGGCCAGTTTTGTGAATCAAGCCATTCTTGCGTTTCCCTGCTGGAGCCGGTGCAAGAGGCTCAGCGCTCTGCTGCTTCACCGCTGCCCTTCCTGCAGCCCCATCGCTGCAGTCTGCATCTGCTCCCGCGTAGCCATACCTCGGCTGGCAAGCAGGACTTCTGCCAGTGGTGTGTCTCCAAGTCAGCACTGCGCGTTTACGGGCTACAGTCAATCTGAGTATCGCCTCCAGTGAAACTCTCCTACGGGCAATCCGATTTTACGACACTGATGCACCATTACAGCCTGACCACATTAGTGCCACCAAAGTTTCTTTCAGCTTAACCCAAAATACTGCTGGCCCCTCTTCTCTGGACAACACAGACCCACCTCAGAAGTCCTATCAGAGCCCAGTATGATGCACTGCAAACGCCTAACAAAGTTGCTGTTAGGACTGACAAAACATCAATGATGCAAGACAGATTTTTCAGCTGTTAAGTCAGAAGTATTGGAAGTGTTAGCCTGCCTGATGTGGAACGATCAACAGGAATCGTCTAGTTATGATATATCTTATGTACTTCAAGCTACAACTCTAGAGTGGCTTAGTGAAAAGGAAAATAATACCAGATTAATTTAATTTAGGGATAATATTAGGAAAAGAGAAGCTTGCATTAGAACATTCAATTTGCGACATTTTTCTCTAACTCTTCACAGTGTAAAATACAATTATTTATGGCCTTAAAAACCTTCATATTCATACAAAACCTTACTGTTAAAGTACATATCAATTTAGCAGAAAAAAAATCAACTTAGTGTTTTTAACAGTGAATTTGGTTTTACTCAGTGACCTTCAAGTGTGCAAGCAACCACTTACTGAGAAGTGCTGAACACTCAACTTGCAATAAAAACAGAGCAAGCAGAGGGCAGTCATGCATGTTGACTGTCTCAGAGCCAACAGTGCATCTTCAAAACCTGTTCATATCTAGATAGTTTTCATCTTATTATAATTAGAAAGATAAGTTCCTCCTTTCCAAGTGCTTGAAGTTATTGACAGTCATCAACATTTACTGACAGCTATCAGTGAAAATAAAGACTTAAAGAAGTACTATGTAGATGGCAATTGAAGTTGTTCCTTTCTTTTCAAATGTATCTAAACCAACATCGAGAACATGGCAGCATTCATACTCAACTTTGCAACATTTAAATTCCAACTCAAAAAATTCCATTTTCAGATAAACCAGGACGATCTTTTTTTTTTATTACTCTAAAGACTAAAGCTTGTCCTAAAGCCAAATGACAAATTGCCTCAAAGGCAATTTCTGATCACACTCATCCTTTAAAAGAAAACAAGAGCCAAAAATACCAGGTATTTGATGAGAAGAGTCTTGTCTAGTAACAAGCTATATCAGCTTTAATTAGCATTGGACTACAGACCAAAAAGGTCTCTGATATACGTGTGTGTGTGTGTGTGTGTGTATGTATAGCACTAATCTACAGATCGCTGGTTTGTACTCCAATATTTTATGTATATATGAATATACAGACAATATATAGACACACACAAGTGTGTGTGTGTGTGTAATAATTTAGGTGAAAGTATCACTATTGCTACTGTAACTCATTCCTCTCTGATGAAAAATGTAATTAATTTCAAAATTAATTTCCGTTAACTTTATATGTAAGTTATTTTGACTTTCACGTACAGATCTGCGTTAAATATCATAATATATATTCAAATCTATTTTTAGAATCTCATCTCAAGACATCCTAATTTTTCATGTGAAGAATACCAGGGGCTACAATCAACTAGAGCAAACATTTACTTTAGATGATTTGCAATCTGTAGCAACACTAAAAGGAACAAAAATACCCTTGAAAAACACCAGAATTATTAAGCATATGCTACACCCCAGTGTCTTGAAAAGTGCTAAAATAAAAAGACTCATCAATATTTAATGAAAACAGGATATGATTGCGTCTCCTCTAGAGTATGATGCAGAGCAGCCCCTTCAAGTTTCCAGCGAACGCTTAAGAGTGAGTTTTGGCATCAGCCCAGAGTTCTGCTCAAGAAATCCCTCTCCTTCACTGCCCCAGTTGCACCAATACAGCTGCTGATGTAAACACGTTGCAGATGACCCACACCAGAGCCCCACTGACAACTGAACCAGCACAGCAGAGCAGTGGGAGCCATAATGTGTAGTTAGTAATTTCTTCAACTCATCTCTCCTCATATTGCAAACCAAGTTTTCAGGGAACGGACCCTTCTCTAGCATAATCTAGTATTGCCTTGTCCTCAGATTGAGACAGACATTTCTGGCTGACCTTCCCAATGCCCTTTCAATGACCACAAAGCCCAGCTCAACGTGCTTTCTTGCCTCTGCTCTCCAGCAGGGATGGCCACCGCAGATGTAATTTCAAATGTCTGTCAGCAGAGTTAGGCATCCCCTCACTGTCATGGAGTGAGGGGACCCTTTCACACAGTTGTTCTACTGCAAACACCCAAAATGACACAGGAATGCTGGGGGCAGGGGGGAAGCAGCAAAAAGCCGCAGAAAACAAAACAGAACTCCAAACCCATCATTCTTTTACATATGCCTGGGAAAAAAACCAAATTAAATCAGGTTACTGATCAGACATAGATTATAGTTCATTCATTCAATCCAATGCTTCGCAACTGATCAAGACCATCAAATAGTGGACCACCACTGTGTTATGGGGTGTAAACATCCCAGCTATATGGCAATTATAGTGTACAAAATTAACATAAATAGGGAATGGAACTTAACATCAGCAGACTGAAACACGACAGCCCTATAATTTTTGCATAAAGGATGCTATATGTGAATTTTTAGTGGCGATAAGAGAAAAAAAGGAAACATAACACAAAGTGCATTAAGAAACACGGCAGTGAAGTTAAGTTGCCAGTACTGTTCCAACAAAGCTTTCTTCTGGAAGCTTACAAACACTCTCCACCACCCTAATTTTATCAGTTTCTTAAGAACCCTTCTTGAGAAAACAAGCAGAAAGTCCATCGTTTTTTAGAGATGTCCAGCACAGCCCAGCAATAAGGTAACTCCCTGCTGGCACAGAAGAGAGAGATTTAAACCCATAACCTAAAATCAGGCAAATCACAAACCTATGCAAGGTCCAAATGGCAGCATCGGAGCCCTGGTCTCTGTCTCTGTCCACAGCCAGACTGCCCCTTAATGGAAATAGAACACCCTGCAGGCAACAGACCAGGCAGCTCAAACCCAGTTGACTTTCACACAAGCTCCCGTAGGTGCAAGCCGCTACAATGCCAGTGCTTTTGAAGTAAACTGCCAGATTCAAAAGTGGGGGGAAAAATTGCTTTGTTTTAAAACATGAATTCTGTTCCTGCAAAACACTAAAAAGTTCAGAGTTCCCGAAGAGAAGTGTCCAAGCGCAGCTGCACCCCAGGGATGTGGCTGCAGGGAGCCGTGCAGCAACGGTGACACCTTGTGGTGCCAAACCAGTGAACCACAGACCTCTTCCCAAACACAACCTGCCCTAAACCCACCGGTGGGGTTCAGAGGAAGCAGCTTCACAAACAAAATAGCCAAAAACCTCTACATCATTCTCTGTAAACCAATATCTCTTGTACAGACAGGAGTCAGAAACTTGAAATTGAATCTGTGCCTGTTTTCATACCTCCTGTCTTTCACTGACCTGTCTTTAGAAGCATTTTCCCATTCCCTGTTTCATGGTATTGACAACTACATGTGGGGAAACAGTAGAACTGGCTACGTACAATGTTTAATGCAAAATTGCTAAGTGAACAGAGGAATAAAAAAGAAGCCAGCCCATTTTTAACATATCTTGGTCAAAATGACTACAAAGAAATTACTGTAAACAAAAAGCTTCAGAGAAGCAAGTCAACAGTGCCAGTTATATAAAAATTATCAGTTATTAATTAATTCAATTCAACTATATAGAAGTTTGCTTTCATAGAAACATTGAATACCAGGTTGGAAGGGACCTCAGGGATCACCTGGTCCAACCTTCCTAGGCAAGAGCAGAGTCTAGACAAGATGGCCCAGCACTCTGTCCAGCTGAGCCTTAAAAGTGTCCAGTGTACTTTCCTTTATTCTAGTATCTCCCACCCCCAACAGATGCTCAAATGCATTACTTTCTGCAACTTCACAAATAACAAATCTCAGATTACATATCTCACACTGCATGTATTTGAGCATGCCTTCCCGCTGCAGTAGTGTGAAGTTTTTCTCTAGGACACAAGCTTAAAAAAGCTGAGGTACATTACATATCTCTTTCAATAAGTGCTTGATATCAAAATTAAAAAAAAACCCAAACAACCAAACAACTTTAAATGCTGTTACCAAAACAAAGAGAAAAGGCAAGCAATGAGAAACACTTTTTATTGTTCTACTTGGTTTCAGGGGTTATGGGAGTTAACTCCAGGTCTAGGCGATACGTGGTCTGGGTTTATGACAAAGTAGGGATAATTTCATGCAGTAGGGGAGATGACATTTCAGATCTGGTTTGGGGGAAGAGTTATTTTCTAAGGGAACTCTCCCTCCAATCTCCCACCTTCTCCTTACATTCATACATGCATAGGAACTAATTTTTGAAAGTGACACCTGAAATTAATTATTTCAAACAGCTAAAATGGCACCTATCTATCATTCAAAAGATGAAAGACTAGTACTGTCCCAGGACATTTAGTTTCTCATAACGTGCGTGAAAATTACATTACCTACATAGATCAACACTAAGGAACCACTGTATAATGAGTAAAAAAAAAAAAGACTGGAATTTTTGAAAGTAAATTGTTAACAATTGCCTTCTTTCAGAAATTGCATACCTTGTCCGTGATTTGAAAATCCACTAGGAATTTCTGAAATGGTTACCATAATATCCATAGTGTGACCACTCTATGGCCCCGCAGACTCACCCAGGAGTATTTGTTAATGAGTTTATTCTGCGTCCAGGGTTATTTTCACATCCCTACTAGAGCAGGAACCTCAGCTACAGAGCACAGGGCATGGGCATGCTTCATTTGCTGCAGAAGCTAAAGGAAGGGGCTGAAGGCCAAAGAAAACACAGGGCTGCTTGTGCACTAACTGGAGGGCGCAGAGAAACAGGAATACTCAGGACTGGGGAGTTTAAGAGTCAGAGGAGAATTGGTCTTACTTAAGAAAGTGAAATAGTAGAGGATCTGGAGCAGGACTGCAGAGTGCAAAGGCAGAATCCATTTGATTTGCAGCTTCATAAGCTGTAATTTTTGGAGCTTGCAGGAAAGAGACATGGAAGAGGGACAGAGTGTTCTAGAGTAAGAAGACTAAAGGGAAAAACCTCAAATTAGTAGGGGTGAGATTACCCCCAGGCCTGCTCTAGAGGTAAGGGAACACACTTGTGACCACTGCTCCTCTTCTCCTTCAACCCGCTCTCTTCGCTGTCAAAAGCAGTAGGGCTAGTTTGCGACCACAAGAAAGACTGGGCATTTGGAAAAGCCACTGGTACCAAAACCTCTCAGCAACATTCCCCTTCCATGAAATTGCACGTGAGCACAAATTAACTCTCAGTGCTTAACAGCAGATATTTTTGGCCCTACCACTTATTTCTTGGCAGCGCCATTTAAGCAAAGCTACATGTTTTTGTAACATTGGGATTCAAATACATCCAGAAAGCAAGCAACGTTTTCAAATTGTTGTTGGCTAAGGTCATGTTTTGCAAACTTACTATTGGTACCAAGTGAAGCTTACCTATTTTTGGGGGAATTTTCATCTTTCCCTCTTTTAACCCCAAAAATTCTTGTAATCAGAGCACTAAAAAGAAGCGTAGATGAATTTCTTACCTAAATGAAAAAGAAAAGAATATGAACTATGTTTTAAAAATCCCTTTGAAATGAAATTTTTTCACATACAGCCACTCACTTTTTAAATACAGCCACTCACATACAGTCGAAAAGAACAGCTGAGTGAAGAACAGAGCATGCCTACTGTTCAGAGGACAGCACATGGAAACTATTAATTCAGCCCATCTTTCCTCTTAATCAAGATGGCACTAACAGAAAGTTCAGATTTTTTGGATATGTCCACCTTTAATATGAGGGATACATGCAGATTTCTAGTGGTTCAAAGCATTCACCCTTATGAATGGCAGATTGTGAAATGTTCTACCTTAATATGCCACATGAAATACTACCTCTTCTCGAGAAGCAAAGTAGAAGTGAGAATGAATGTAAATGGACTCCCTACTAGCTAGGTGCACTGACTCAAAATCAACAGCCAGATATATTTTTATCTATAAGGTAATCTTTGTCCCTACTTTTTGTCAATATCAGAGCTTCACATTACAGAAAAATGTAACAAAACCAAAAAAACATGACCAAAACTATGACATTTTTTGCACATCTACAATATTCTTTATTGTACCTAAAATATTACACCATGTAACATTCCAGAAATTGTGGTACTGCCATTTAGAAACATGACCGAAGCTTCACTGAACAGCACCACTTTATATCCTGTTAAATTAGAGAGACAGAATTAAGATTTAACTTACTGCCCAGACAGGTGACATAAAACCTAGAATCGCTGCTTGTATTCCATCTGCAACGTAAGGCATGATGTTTTCACCTAAACGTGTATCCCTAAACAGTGCCCGGAGGATATTTAAAGCATGAACCTGTGGGGGTAGAAGAAATTAAGAAAAATATATATCCATTGGAAAATACCTTAAATTTATGTATGTTAATTACAGCAGTGAACACGCGAAACAAAAATAATTCATGCGCACATTTACATCACTTTATTTCCATATTAAATAAAAGAATACTGCTATTAAAAAATATATTAAAATGGCTCAGCAGTAAACACTGTTAAAAGCAATTACAGTTTAAAAATATATTCCTCTAAAAAGTACAGTCCAAGCACCGCAAGCAAAGGCCAGCATTCTTTATTCCTTAGCTTATCAAGGCTGTAAAAATAACTTTTGAAGTTTAGAATCATCTTTTCCAACATTCTTGACATGCTGAAGATACTGTGAGAAAAAAAATAAACTACAACTCACAGGAGGACAATATTAAGCTAAAATTGACAGCCAGGCTTGCTTCACCATATGGAGCATTTTCTGATATTTCTCTACTCTCTGGAGGGGAAGGTGGTAATCTGTGTAGCTTCACAGACTTTGACAAGGCTACATAAATTTGTACCAGCAGAAGATCTGGCAGAGCCATTAGAACACAGTTCTACATATTGTCAACAAATTACAGCTTGCATTTACAAACAGCAAGACAAAGTATTTGATAACAACATTTTGAAGATAAGGATCTTGACTTTGAAAGAAAATATTTATGCATTCCAAATGTATATATTTAAGTTTTAGAAGTTACTAAGCATGCATAAAATCATTTTTCATGTAGTATTTTACTGTGTACAATATGATTGATGCAACTCATTTATTTACTCTAAAGGTAAACACATGCTTGCTTGTTAATTTCCTTGTAAAAAGGAAATGAATCATCTATTTGTTTAGAAATGTACTACAGGTAGTAAACTGATCATAAATCCAAAATTAATATGACTGCATTTGCTGTACTAGAAAAAAAAAACATAAGAAATTATGCCCAATCCATTTTTTAGTATCTTAGGCATTTGCAAATTCCAGTGACTTCATAACCTCTGCACATGCAAACACATCTAAAAATCTAGCTATAGATAACAATAAACAAAATATCCTTTTTAAAAAAAAAAAAACCACACAAATTTCCTTAACTGTTTGAAGTAATGCAAGCACTTGTTTGACATTTGTCTTCTGATGAGAGGCTGTATTTTACCTGTGGAATTACACTTGATGGTTCATTCAAAGGTGCAGCCAAAGATATCAATTCTTTCATTGTCATTTTCAGCAAATCTGTGTTGCTCTTCTTTGGTTCTGAAGCTAACAAAGCCTACAGAAAGTTAAAACAAAAAAAGAAAGAAGAAAAAAAAATCAGGTGTTTCTAGCCATTTTTCTTTACTACCAGTTCTGTTCCAGGTTCCTGTATTTCCTGTATTACAGCCTAGCTTCTGAACATACACAAGGACTAAAGAAAGATTTACAAAAATAAGTTTCAGTTTTAACTCTTAGTTTTGTTCAAAGCATCTTAGCATTCAATGTTTCAGTAAGAAAACTTTGCTCATGCACTATCCATCTGCCTAAGAAAATCTGCTTGTGTGTAACACAGTAATTTATCACACACCAAAAAAAAAAAAAATCATAGTATTTATTACAGAGGAAGTATCTGCCACATTATACATACTTACATTTCCTAGCATGGACTTTTTTTAGTTTAGTAACATACATATTTAAGATGACACGGGCTGGCCAAAGAATAAATCCCAGTTTGCAAAACAGGATAAAACAAGCAGCACATTTTTAAAAGGAGAGAAGAGATGCATTCATCTCCAAATAGTAGTTCAATGGGTAGGACATCCAGCTGAGATAAAAATACTCTAATTTAGTTCTCTAAAATTCTGGACTGGAGTTAAAACAGTCTTTCTCTCTCTGTCTAGTAGCTCTTGTTGAATTTGTCCAACTTAGTACAAATGTATAATCATAAATCACTTATTTCTAATAAAAAATTATTATCCATTTGTGTTTTGGGGCCCAGAGTCTGTTCAGCATCAGTTCAAACAAGGTATTTAATAGTACTTTACATCACAGAACAACCACCAAATGGATCAACTGAAAGCCAAATCAAGTATAGAGGTTAGGCAGAAACCGAGAAGTAGTCACTGATAAACTATCAGTACCTTTAACGATGGGAGAAAGAGAGGGAAGGGAAAAATGTATTTGTGAAGTATTAAACAGAGGGGAATGAACTGAAGACTAAAATTTCATACCCTAAAAATATTAAAGCTTTAACTAGTATTTTCTCACCATTCACTCACCCACTAATTGGAACGGCACCTTTGTACTATTAGGTAATAATATTTCTATTTTAAATAGGTAATTTAAAATGCTCATAACTTTAAAAATTGCATATTATCATTAAAACAGATGTGTTTTAGTTAAACAAAATAAACGTCACAGGAAGCAGATGGCAAAGAGACCACACTGAACCTCGATTTTATGCATTAATAAAATAACCTTATTACAGTACTGGTAGAATATGCATTACAACTTGTATTTTTATTATCTAAATGCAACATGCTATTTAAGGCTTAATTCATTTTACTGAGTGCTACGGGCACGTTCAGAACTATTGCCAGAGAACACTATCCTTTCTCTTTACAATAAAATTACAATTCAAAAACAGATTATTTCAAACTAATCCCAGTGTCCATTTCAAACCTCCTCATTAACTGACCAGATTAACTTCCTACTCTTCCAGAGCTGTCAGAATAGGAGCACATGACCCATTTATCCAAACAGCTATGGCACAGCGCAAGCTTTGCCACATGGACAAAAGTAGGCCAACTGCAGACTACACACATTTTCTGCAGTGGAATGCCGTTGGTCCACCTAGTCCTTACCTTAGACAGTGTTAACTTTTTACATGAAAAATTGAGTCAAACATGTTTGGTTTTTTCACAGTCTCAGTATTAACGCTAGCTAATGCCCACTGGATTCAAACTCTCTGTTGTGGATGGGGAAACCAGAAGACATGAAATCACCAAACTCATTTTGCAGACAACTTACAGATATAAAGGGAAGAGATCTTTAACTGCTGAAATTGAAAAGGAAAAATGTCTCTAAAACCAATGCCCTACTTTTAATCTCTGCTGCCTAGCACACACGCATCTAGTGAAGCCAGGAGCAGGCTGTGACTGACAGAAGAGAGGTCAGAAAGAAGCAGGCTGCCTCAACTTTCTCAGGGCAAACTCAGCATGGAAAACAAGCAAGATGAATTATTCTGGCAGGGAGAGCTTGCTCCCAGCAGTCCCTCAGATTCTTGGAACGTGCTCGAGACTACTTCAGCAAGTGGTGAAAGTTACAAATTGTGTAGTTAATCTTGGACTCCTGTCTTAGAAAAATGGTTGAAAATTAAAATTATGGAGGTTAATTTAGGGGAAAGCAATCATGGCTGCTTTAAGGAGCAAAGGAATGGAAACAGGTTAAGTGTAATCTGCAGGACGAACTCTGCAGTGACTGACCCCACAAGGATGCAGAGGAGCTGCTGCATGCTACTGCGAGGCACTCAGTAGGAAGTGATACTTCAAGCAGAGACCAAACACTGCCAGCCAGCTGATCAGCCATCAGTTTTTGAACTTGGTGGAAGCCAGAGGCTGGGATGTGTGGAGCTGATGGTAACATGGGGAGCAGGAAGACTGCATGAGCATGGCCCCATGCTCATGGATATAAGTCTTCAGTCACCTACTCATTCATTGCACTCAAAACTGTCAGTCAACACCAGTCAGTATGACTATTACTTGATCCTGCTTTATTACTGTTGAGTGGTCTTCCCAAGTTCTTTGTAGTATTTTCTAGGCCACCATTTTGCAACTCTATGACGGTCTGTTCATATTTTACCACCCCTCCACCTCACATGGAAGAAGCAGAGAGTTACACGGTTAACAGAGCCTTACTTGATCTGTGAATAATTTATGAATTTGCCAGGATTATTACAGTGGCCACACAGAACCTAAGCTCAGTTTTTTTAAATGCTATTTGAATGTACCTCAAGCCAAAAATCTCAAGAGTCAACAGAACTGCAGCGCTTAACAGTGCCAAATATGGTTTAACTACATGCAGCTTCTTGGTTGCACAAAGGCAATCAAAGTCTGTATAAAAAAAAAAAAAATCCTGTTTGACCAAAAGGGGTTGAAGTAAGAAAAATACATACATACATAAGTGTACTCACCAGAAAGGATGTTAAAAAAAACCAAACAAAAGTCAGAGGTAATAACATTAGTTGGTACCTGTATGTAGAATGGAATTCCTGCACTACGTCTGGTTGCACATAGTGTAGATGAAGGATCACAAGATTTGATTTCTTCTAACACACACCTTAGCCACTGCTCTGGCATCTTGCGCAGACTCTCACTGTTACATCTGCATGAAACAAATACATAAGAATCATGAAACAAATACCTAAGAAACTAGGAGAGAGTCAAAGAAAACATTTAGTGACCTTAAGAAATACTTCTTGCTACACCTGAACATCTCCAAGCATATATGCACATTTTTTTAATAAGTAAGACAGAAATCAAAAAAGGAATTGTACATTTTTCCAATGGTACAAATTATATTAACCCTACTTATTAAGCGCCACTAGGAAAAGACATTTCACTGAACAGAGAACAGGATTCTGTGCTTCAGCACTGCAAATGTTCTCTTCTGCCAAGGACTATTATCCTGTTCTGGAGAAAAAAACAAAGACATATGCGTATCAGTCACTGTGTAGGAAGTGACACTTCACAAATTCGTATTTTTGTTGTCACACAGTAGCTGATGAGTGACCCTTACATTAACTAACACATACAATTATGTTTATAACCATACAAAACAAAACTGAAGCACCTTGCAGTAAGTACACATTATGTAAATATTCCTGCAAACCTCGGAGCAGGAGAAGGAATGAAAAACAAGACATACTGCTCTTTTTAAAACACTACATCAGTTAAACTTTTGGTAAAGCACCTAAATTGCTCTCCTATCATCAAATACTCCTCCTCTGCAGTTATAAAACTCAGCATTGCCTGAAAGCAAGGACTTCCAAGGACAAGGAGAACTCAAGTCTACTTCAATTGCTGGTGCTGATCAGTTCAATATGTGCAAGACCAGCTCATTAGTCTTATGTCAATGTTCCAAAGGGATCATTCATTGTTAAGAAAATTTCTATTAACGGGATGGCGTTATTAAAACCCATCACACTGGTTTGACACGTGATTCAAAATAGAAAAAAGAATTAATCTCTCTGAGCAATACAACTGCAATTATCTCAACCATGCAGGATTTGCCTTACCTAAAAATATAAACTGTAATTAAATTCATGATTAAGTAGTGAGACTTTACAGTAAGACTACAATCAAGTTTTCTACCTAGGTGACTGAAATAAAGAATTTAAAATAAAAGCTAAAAGGCAGCAGGTACTGATGTGAAAGCCAAAATCTTATGGAAGGTCTGCATCTACTCTCTCCTTTTTACCCTCCTATTATTAAAGCAAGAATTTAGGTAGGCTAAAAACCTGATACTGAACCACAAATGAGGCTTTACTCTGTAGTGAAACTCTACTGTTTTCCTCCTTTTACAAAAAAGGACAGAAAATTAGTAATGCAGAAAACAGAGGTCACAGGAAGTGCCAGACAGGTCAGCAGAAGACACATCAGACTTCTTACTCTTCAGTAATTCCCTTAGTATTTCCACCACAGGTTTCCTACGCTCCTGCTAGGCCTTCTCCCCACTTTTTAAGGGCTGCACCTCTTCAAAACAGTGGCTAGCATGTGAACCATCAGTCCAGAATGCAAGAGAAACACAGCTTCACAAGGGATATGTCTCCTCATACCACAGCGTAAAAGAAAAGCACTCCTGCCCCAAGCCTGTGACAGAAGCAATCAAATTAATCTGGAAACTAATGGTGAGCTCCCTTTTCTTTGACTTTTCCCTTTCTGTTGCTGATTATTAGCTTCCCCTGCTTACTTTCAAGGACATGTTCCTTTGCTTGCTTTTCAGTACACAAGGAGGATGCAATTCTAGGGTTGAGACCGCACAAAATTTCTCATGGATCTCCTCCATGGGTCTCTGCAGCTAAACGCTACTTCACAGTTCTCTTCATCCACGTCAACACATAACTGCAAAGGCTACTACTTCTGATCATGTCTGTGGCTGGTCTTACCTCCCTAGCTAAGCAGAATTTAAATGTCTCAGTTTAGTCAAGCAAAGAACAGCGCTCACCTCTTTTCAGTATGTTATCTTAGTATTAAAGCAAACAACCCACAAGACATACTCACATTTGCTCTGGTGCAGAAGAACACAAAGTAAAGCATTAAGGAAATATTTAAAAGTTGCTACGTAGCGTACTGACTATTTTATTTTTAAGTAAACTGAGGGTTTTTTCCCCTTTCAGTAGTAGTAGAAAGAGAAGAAATACACTGAAATCCAATAAACTTTAGGCTCCCTTAAAATTGTATTGCTTTGATCTTGCCACAGTAATTCTATCTTGTTCAGTCACCCACCAAGGCACTTTTTTTTTTTTTAAAGGTGAAAGAGTTATTGCTTTAACGTTACAAACACTGAGACTATTGACTTTGCAACGGAGATGACTACTCCCTTAAATTTGGCAGCTCCATCTTCTTATGGTCTGGCAAGAAGAATATTGTCTTAAGAAGCAGGTGGCCCTAAATTTTAAGAATAATGAAGCTTTACAATGTAAAAATGGTGGTCTCAAGCTCCAATGTCATTTTCCAGAATGAAATAAATTATTTTTACCAGATCAAACAAATATAACAAAGTAACTTGATACACAAATTACTTAAGATGCAGTACAATAAGTATTTTTCCACAAATTTCTGTCTTTCTGTCTGCCGGTTATAACAATTTCATACATGCCCCAAACCCTTTCTGTGGTCAGTATCAATGAGTACAAAAAGCCTGCAATCCAAAGTTAAAGCTAAACCCTTCTCCCTAACTCATATGGCTGTATTTTCTCCTATCCAAAATTAATGGTGTGTTAAGAACAAAGGGTCAATCTTGGATTTGGCCTTCCTGGATGTCAGTGGTTTGTGGCATAAACTTCACATGACCAGAAGCATTTTCTACATGGGTATATCCAGAATTCAGTGTTTCCCATC
>NW_009260133.1:3359846-3388727 GCF_000687185.1 Egretta garzetta
TCCCTCAGTAGACCTGCAGTATTATTCTTTTTCGCATAGGTAATGTGATCCCTACTCTTTATAAAGCTAGTCTCCATACTGCCCCTGGCACTTCTCAGACCAATCCAGAGACAAGAATCCAGCCTCAGAAACACATTACTATTCAAGGTGTAAGGCACCCTAGAAAATGTCTACTTTTAAGAACAACTCCTCTGAAAGTATGAAGTCCTTCCAATTGCATCTTCCTTCTCATAGCATCTGCTCTAAATGAAGCAAAATTTTCCATGCATTGAGAAAGGTGCTGTTTAGAGGTTTCTCTAGCAGTAAAGCAGAGCAGAGAGAACCCTGGGTGGCCTCAAAATTTCAGAGACAGTATCATTACTCCAATCTCTCACCAAGCAGGAAAACAATTGGGGCGGGGGGGGATATGAACAGTTAAAAATTAACATGTCTTCAAACTGAGCAGTGCCTGAACATTGTATCTTGTACTTCATTCTATAGTGTATTTCCCAACCCTACAAACATCACAATACATAAGAACAGGGGTTTATTTCCCCCAGTTTATTTCTCTCCATTTTATATTCTTTCCTTCACATCTGTGATACACTTCTGCTGAAAAGTTAGTGACAATTCTAGTACATTTCTCTAGAAAGTCCATCAATGATTTTTAAATTTTACAAGAAGTCTTCCCGAGCAGATGGTAGGGGCCTGGGAAAGCCAAGAGTAACAGTCACATCAGAGCAACAAAATGGGTCAGAAGCAGAGTTTACTGCAAAGGAACAGGAGGGTCTACTCCCAGTTCCCCAACAGAAATATTACAGAAGATCAGACAATGACTAGGTACAGGTGAATAATTTCCACTGATACTGGATTAAACCCCTGCAAAATCAAAGCAGGGTTTTTCTTTATCATTACAGTATTCCAGAAAGCTGTACGATATGGTCCTAACTTCTTGCATAGACATAAAATTGCCTTCACCAAGTTAAACTTAAGCTCCCATTTGAACATTTAAAAATGTTCAAAACACATTATTTCTAAATAAACACATTGCACTGTGTGCCGTAACTCTTCCCAAGCCTTCTCCTTGCATTCTGCAACTTTAGTGAAGCAAAGCACTACAGCCATAGCTATGCAACACCATGATTTTGAGATTTCCCGAAACCTTTATGTTCTACTTGAGCTCTCAGAAAAGCTTCACTAAACAAAGTAATAGCAAAACAGGCAAAACACCATTTGGAACAGAGAAATTGTTTGGGTATTTATAACGATTACAGGAGATCCAAGTTTAAAACACATGCCCAGAGGTTTCCAGGTACTTCCCCTAACCACCACGTTGCCGGACCAAACAAGCATTGGTAATTTCTCAGGGCCTATGACAGGAAAATATTTATTTTTAAAAAATTGCTTATTTCATTGATATGAATGTTGCTTTTTTTGTAACTGCATGGTTTTCTGAAGGTGCAGCCGCAGACAATATTAAGCAGGCACGGCAAAGGGAGCATTACACCCCCAGAAGGAGTATGAACAGGGAAAAGGAAGAATGGTAACTTGCATACTTAGAGCAGACTCAGCAATTTACATCCAAATGTCAAGACAGAGATCAAATTTCATCAGGTTCATAAGAAATCTCTGTGGAGGAAAGATTTTTCTTTCACCACTAACTCTGACAGGCCTGAATACCATTGCTCTGTCTAGAAAGAAGTCTACTCTTGGTTCTTATAAAGACTGGTATTTAAGGGTTGTATAGCTAAAAGCAAGCTCAGATGGTAAATATTCCAGCACACAGTTTTAAGAAAATGTTTGGCTATAAAAGAAGGACGGTGTTCAACTGGAGTCTTTCATAAAAGCATGGGAAAGGGATTTGACACAGTCTTAGTGACAGATTTTTCACCGGGTCTTAGAGGAAGAATTAAAGTGTCAAGGATGCTTCTACAGATCTTTAGTTCAATTCTGTTTAACAAGGTATCACGTTTTAGCTGTACATTACTACAAGCTGCCCTGGACAAAGGCTTTCTCCTCTGGTATTTGTGGATGCAGCAGTAAATTAATATAGATTCTGGTATGCATGCTTCAAGACTGTCTGTGAGCCTGGCCGCTATGGAGAGAGGCAGGATTTACCTGCAGAGTGGAGCCCCTCAGCTGCAACAGGGTAAATGGAAAGATTCCAGGACACCCAACAGACCTGCAGGCTGACCGCATTCACCAAAAGACTCAACTCGCCTGTTCTGGAGCAAAGTACCAACATACTCCCTGTATCCCAGGAGTACCAAACCAAAGCATCGTTGGCTATTCTGGTATCAGTCACCTTTCTCATTTTAAGCACAAATATTGGCCTTGAGACTCATATTTCCTAATCTTCTTCCATTGAAACAAATGTATCTCTGAAGAGGTGCTCTCTGGTTCTTGTAAACTGGCTTTTCCCAAAGGAATACTTGCTCTACATGAAATACAATGGCAGAAAAAAGGGGAGGGAACATACATATCAGGAACTCTGCAGCCTGGGTAGATTTGCTCTACTCTGTTTGCCTCACCTTTTAAAAGCAATTTAAAAAACTGAAAATAAAAGAAAACAGCTACTCTGCCATGTAGAATCCACTATAAACTGACAGCCTGTTTTATATTTTTTCCAGTATTTCTTGCTTTTTCCTTTGTCTTTCCTACAAAGTTTATTCCAGGTAGTGCTGCATACCTGTTTGGATCACCTCCTTTCCCCCCTCAAAAAGGCTGGTCATAGTAAAAGGTATGTGGTTTCTTTTTTTTAAACAGTATTACTCTGATGGCCAGACTCTCTTCAATCTGATGGGAGGAATAAATCCTGTGAAACTACAGTAGGTCATACAACTTAAGCATAGAATTTTTTTTACATCAACACGTTTATATTCACATCTAACATACCTAGGGATAACTTCCTTCAGTATTCAGCAATTGTTTCAATGCATTCTATACTGTTAACAGCTTATTAACATAATTGTATTAGTTTAATTAACATAACTGTATTAGTTTAATGAACTTTCAAAGAAATGCTACCTGACATGAAAATACTAGCTATTGACTCAAGATGTTTTAATTGGTCACTGTATGTCTCAAAAGATGACCAGTGCCCTAATTTGTTAATATTTTGTTATCTGAACTTATTCCTACCTTTGGAAAAAAGCAAGTTTCACATATGAAACTAAGTTTAGATAATGATACAGAAAGTCTTAAGTTACAATGTCAGAGGTCTGTAAGAGAAGCACTGAAAAGAATGAAGGATTTTGCTGGTGCCATGGGGGTTGCTTTTTTTTTTTTTTTTTTTTTTTTGATAAAAAAACACTAATGCAAGTGCAGCACCCGCTTCAGGAGACTGAATGAAATGGTGCATAGTGTGCTAAAGTATCTATAAACAGCAGCCAGAAGTATGCAGCAGACAGCAGAACAGTATTTTGTACTTGACTTGGAAAAAACAAAAGTATAAAATGTCTGCTCCATAGCCCATTCAAATTAGATTCAGTAACGGATGTGACAATATAACCACTTCTCTAGAAAGCTGCCCAGATAAGTGGGAACACCTCAACTGTTGTCCATAATATGCTTCTAGTCACTCATCTTGGCAAGCTTTTTCTCACTCACTGTAGGAGCTGCTCTCTCAATGCTCACAGCACTGAAAATAGAAAATATCTAGCTCTATGGGGAAGTTAATAAGAAGCCAGCACAAAGGGTGACACTGAGTGATCATCTGATACATCACCTTAAAATTTGCTCTGATACATCACCTTAAAACTTCCTGAACCAAGTTCTCATACTATGGAAAAAGAACACAACATTTATACAAGTGTATATAATGTATATAGACCGGCAAAAAGATCAGGAAGAATAGTATCACACATCAGTTTCTTTTTTTCCTTTTTAAGTAAATAATCAAGCGTAAAGTAAGGTTGCGTGAGCTCTCAACAAACTTATCTGGACCAATTTAAAATGCTTCAGATTGCTAGCACCTAAAAGGAAATAACGTACCTTCTACAGATAGATCACCGACAGAATCATGGCTTGTAGTTTAACATCTCACTGGCATACAGAATGAAGGCCATAATGTGTCAAATACCAATTTCTGTAGCAGCATGGGTACTTATATACAGCTACCCTACCACCGTCCCATACCAGAGACCAGCCCCTCAGTTCTGTTGGGAAAACTGTCTGAGGGGACACACAGTCAGCCTGGTCAGGCAGCTGTGGCTGTACTAAAACCACCAAAACTGCTTCCATCACCAAATTTATTTTTAGTTTAAAAAAAAAAAACCAAAAAACAAAAAACCCAAAACTATCCCCTCTTCCTTCCTTGCACCGCCCAAAATAAACAAGAAACAGATAAGTGCCTCAAACTGGCCCACCTGGGGCAAAAGCAGAACATTGGTTACTTAATCTGGCATTGGTGTGAAAATACATATACTTTAAGTTGAAAATTTGACTTGTCTTTCCAAAAACTACATTAAAAAAAAAAAAACAAACAACAAAACACACAAAGTCAGTAGAGATTTTGAATTCTCATATTAATAACTGGATTTGATATAATCACTATATATCACAAAAAAAACATTACCAACACTTGAAATAGGTAACTAAGCATGTAATGGAAATTCCAACACTCTTGCCCAGACCTCAAGACAATGTTACTCATTTAGTTCTTCTAGGAAAGTATAAAGTTACTACGAGAAAGAAAAAAAAAATTTAAAGATTGCGTATCACATCTTGTGATGCGCTGCCAGGTAGTCTTCCAAATGTCAGAATACACAACTCAATGACAAGTAATAAAAGTTTCCAGGAAAACATCCTGGCTGAAACAAAAAGTCTGGCATTCATTTTCATAAAGGACTGGGGAAGGGGGGCTAGGGGGAAAGAATTCTACACTCCTCATTTTCCCAAAAGCTTTTGAGAGCTGTTCAGCAAACTAACACACCAGAAATGGAGAAAAATGCAGCAAGCATTAAATGCCTGTATCGTCTTTCAATGCCTAAGCACCATCCCTAACCATAAGTATCGCAGTCCAAGTCACAGACGTCGGTAACTAATGTCATAATCATGCCTACACCAAACTCAAATAAAATCCACATGAAATCAAGTTTCTGCTTGCACAGCCAATTTCAGGATAGATGCCATAGTTTGGTAAAACTATTATTATTAAAAATATGTTGTTATTATAGTAAGTTGCCCATCTTCTACCTGGAAAGCATTTCCGTAAGTTGCACAAAGCCAGCGTATGCCAATTCAAACGCACCCCTGTGCCTCGACTGCAGCAGATGATGTTTAAAGTAGTCCCCAATATTTTTAACCTACAAGAGAAAAAACAAAAAAAGCTATTTGAAATTATGTATAGACAATTCTCTTATATATAAAAGATACTTCTGCAATTAAAAGCATCAATGTTTCCCCTGGTTGGAAAGGCCACTGGCAAAAGCAAAAAGCAATTGTTAGTCCTATCATAAAAACCCACTTACTTTAAGGATAACAAATATTATACTCAGTTTTTCAGGTTAAATGGGTAGTGCTGTGTCCTTGAAAAAAGGCCAAAAAAAAAAATAAATAAAGGACATAAAATTAGCTATTTGGCAAAGAGGAACACACTTAAATTTTAAGAAAAGAAAGTGACAACCCTGATTTTCAGAGGAAACAAACTTAGAATCCTTCTTGTTTGCCTCCACTCTTACCTAAAATCCCAAAGAAAATACATACTAAACCAGAAATAAACAGCTACAAAAACATCTGAGAAAGATAAGAAATTCAAATTTCAAAGATTGTGCTAAAGGGAAACAAATCTACCTTAGCTATTTTTAAGGCTCCAGGATCCGGCATAATTGCCTTTGACTACTGAAACGATTTTGAAATTAAAAAAAAAAAGTATGTATGTAATAATGAGAGCTACATTTAAAAGACTGAAAAAGCTAAATGCTGTAATTAAACTTTCACTGATAGTTACTTACTACAGCTCTACCAGGACACCAAGTTTTTAAACCTGTTTGGAAGCTTACAATTCCACACAATCTCATTCTACAAAGATACACTTTTTTTTTTTTTCTCCAATTCTCATCAACTTTCAAGGTCTAAATCAAACTTCTAATATAATTTTTTTAATACACATAGCATACACTTAATTCTAGCACACAAAATTTTCTTCAGGAATATTTCCTTAGAGTTCTTCAGCAAAAGGTTCTTCAAAGCTTTAGATAAAGCCAAGCATAAAATCGTGTCAGTTTCTTATAAACTTCTGGTTATTCTTTTATAAAATAACATACTTTAATAGTCTGACAAGTAATTAAGATGTCAGAGAAGTTAACGTCATATCTAGCTATACAGTTTTCCACCCTACTGTTAAGTAATTCATATTACCCAAGCAGTGAGATTGCAATAATAAAGAAAATTGGAGACTAAGGCTACTTATTATTTCCTGCAGCTAAAACCCACCTCATGTGAAACAAACAATAATTGGAGCTATTTGAGCTAAACTAGTCATTTCTCTAAGTGGATTTTAAGCTACTTTATGTGCCTACAGAGTTTCAGCTTTCTAGCCCAAAAGCAGGAGTAAGTGCCCTTTTTTCAGATGGAACTGACCCCGCAGGCAGACCAACTCTCCAGGTGTGTAAACAAAACCAAACCAAGAAAACCATACACATTGAAAACAAATTATTGTCCTGTTCCACCACCACCCTTACGTTTTTAGAATAATTCATATGGATTATTTTTTTTGGGGGGTCATACAACTTTCAACTGTATGACTTATATTTCTGAGCTTTTTGCAACAGCCACATTGACTAGAAGCTTAGTTCAAATTGAACTCTTGATATATTCACGTTTGAAGAAAAAGCACTGCCGTAACTCAGTTCTCGCAAATGACTTAGGACTGATCCTGAGGCAGGTGCATAAGTATGGATTCTTATCTAATAGCATCATGCTATCCATGTGTGCCCAGCTTCCCTGTATCATAAAACCAGCACTTCGTATGCCAGGATGGAGAATAAGTTAATGAATTCACATTCTCTACAACATCACAAAGATCCCCAGCAACAATAAGAAAAGGTGACCCTACCAACTCTGCGTGCACAGGAGATAACACCCCAGTTCAAGGTAAAATACTCAAATATGGAGTGCAAATATCTTAAATACATTCTATCACCTTGGTCAAAAACATAAGAGTACGACAGGTTACTCTTACTAATGCAAAAATTTACAGGGCCATGCTTGCTGTTGAGACCAAGAATCTCAGTATTCAAGATATAAATTCTGTACAAGAGATTCCAAAAGTGCTCTGAGAAGCCGTTAGGTACATTTGTGCCTCTATATCTTATTCTCCTGGCAATAAGATTTCACTTAAGTAGGGTCCTAAATTCCAGAGGGTATTTTTTCAAACCATTACGAAAGGATGGCTTTAAACCCACAAAGGACTGCAAAAGCATCTCACAGTTAGAAACAACTTGTAGCCAGTGAACTATTGCCAAACATATTGAACTCCAGAGGGGGAGACCTATTACATTAAAAATTAGGGAGATGTCATTTTTTGGTAGGTTTGGGGCTTTTGTTTGTTTGAAACTGTTCCTTGAAGAGAACAAACTCTAAAGCAGCAATGGGAACCACACTTTCGCACCAGTGGCGTAAGTATAGCCTATTCAAATGCAGTATTTTGAGACTTCTCTATACACGATTCTTCACACCAAGGAGCTGAAGATGTTATAGTCAGTGCACACAGTGGCATTCAAATGCCATGCAAACCCAATCTCCTACTCAAAAGACAAAGAAAGTGCAAATTTGATGTTGTCCCAACTTCTAGTAACAAAAAAAAAAAAAAAAGTATCAAACAAGAGCTGCCTCTCTACCAAATTCTACATAGGTACACACCACAACCGACAGCATTAGCAGCTACAAAGAGAAATCAAGAATTAGTGCCATGAGTAGCTGGCTAACACCACTGCCTACCAAGAAATATGATTTTGTCGTGCCATTTCTTAATGTCTTAAGCCATTGCCTTTTTATTTGCACGCTCAATTAAAAAGAGGGCAAAAATAATCAAGTGATTGTGCAAATTCAACACTATGGTATTTTGTGTGAATAGTGACAGTAACAGTGATTCCCATATAGTACATTTTAACACAGTTACTGGCCTAGACATGAAGCAAGGTACAAGACGAGGAAGGCTTTGCAACAGGATGACACAGAATGGCCAAGTGGTGCTACTAGATTTTTCTCAACAATTACTTAGCCCTGACTCAAGGCAGTATGATCAAGGTTTCTCTTGACTTTTCCCCCTCTGTATTCTTAAATCTCTTTTAACACTTACAGAATAAAGAGAATGGGCAACTTTAAGGGAAAGCTCTATATGCATAAGATACCAAAATCCAATTCTCTTATTTCTCAACACTCAAAAGTGTTTATTAAAAGTCTGAAGCCGCAGCAGTTCTGATATTGACATTTCCTAGTCATTTATGATGAAATCCCCTCTTTTTCATTTTGGGTTTTTTTTTTTGGTTTTTTTGGGGTTTTTTTTTGGGGGGGGGGTTTACAATAGGATAATGCCAGCTACAAAAATTGTAGAGAAAATGGCCATGTATTTTCCTGTTTTTGTTATGTATTCAGGCAAATTGTATTTCCTTGTGTATTCCCTTACAAACCTGAGGAAAATCAGGATTTCAAATTGACTTCTCATCAATTAGCATTCTTCAAATTAGAAGGCAGACATTCTGTTTTACAGGAAGACATCAGAAGCATAAATAATCTAATGAGGCACTATAGGAAAAGATGATATGCTGCTTAATAACAGCACTTCTGAAAGGGCAAATACTAATGTCTGCTTTCTAAATAAAGACAGAGATGCTACACTTAGAGCTGACTCATTCTAAAATACCAGTTCCCTTTTGACTTGGAGCAGATTAAGGAACATAATGGTGGAAACGCATATCTCTTCTCTCATCTACCCTCCAGACCTCTACAACAATACATGCACAGCTGTTAACCAGATGAAAACGTGAAGGCTAGAGACAACACAAAAATAAAGATACTAACACTATTTCCATAGCACCACAATATTAGATAACATAAGAAATAAGATCTGCAGTGCATTATACAACTATTTATCTGATGAGAGAAAGTTCTAACACCTAAGGAAAAACTAAATAAATATTTTCTGTTGGAAAGAAAAAGAGGTTAAAGAGTAGTATGTCTTGCATATTTCAATCTTCCATGTAGAGACTGGTTTTGTTGAAACCATATGGAAATGAAAAGGTCATCAATTAAAAACAGAAATTTAATAAACACAAAATATTTCCCAAATAAATGCCTGTGGTAATCTAATTTCTTGTAAACACTGCACTCAACATTCTACAAGAGACCCAGATGGCGTATTAACATTTCTGATCTCTTAAATCAAAAAAATTGGAGGAAAAAAAGAGAGTCATATTACATACAAATTATTCATAATTCAGTCTCCTATGTAGAACAAGACTACAACTAGTCAGCATGGTTGACTTGCAGAATTATTGATTATGAAGTTCAATTAATGAAGAGCTTTAAGCAAAATCCCAACATCTAGGGTTCAAAATGAAACAAAAGATACTTTAAATATAAGTCGGTTTAGAAGTTTTTTAGCAACTGTATTAGTGCCTAATACACATCAATATATATATACACACCCACCCACACACACAGAGGCACATTGGTATCCCTGAACACAGCATACATGAATATTCCTTGAGTTTGTTAGCGATGTATAATTTCTTTGCTTAGCTATTACTACAATAAAATTATGCCTTTATCAAAAAGTACGCTGTTAACCAAGCATAATAAAACAAGAAAACCATGAGAACAGGGCAATAAAAAAAAAATACTTATCCCAAATAGAACGCAGATTTAAGAAAAAGGTTTTCTGAAAACTGCCTTCCCTCCCCGCCAGAAAGTGAAGGCTTTATAACAGTAAGACTTCCCTACCTGTTCTACAGTAATCAGCCCATCTGAGGGTTCAGATGCAGCCTGTGAAGGCAAAAGTTTACACAGTGTCCCTAAGAGCAGAGATACTTCCTTCATGCTTCTCCAGCAACATACAAGAACCATTTGGGCTGTGACATCACATGTTTGTCTTTCTTTACCTTAAAAATAAAAATCAACAAATGTAATAGTGTAACTCAAGGTTCTCAGACACAAACTTGTAATTTAAATTTCATTTAGCCTGATCTTCTTAAAAAACACAATTAACTATGAAAAAAACCCTAAACTTGTTAACCCAAAATATAATTCAGTTCTGCTGACCCTAATTGCTTCCACTCCTGAACACTGACTGTACTTGGTATCCCACTTAGAAAAGGCAGCAGTATACCATTTCACCAGGAAACTGCTATTTTAAAGAGTAGAGGTCTTTCAGTCACACTTCGTATTCACCTGCACGCTGAACTCTGTACAAACACCTACAACTTTGGAGCCAGGCTGCAACAAACTCCACGTCCATCATCGATCCATCCCTCACTGTATGCTACTTGGTTTTTAACCCAGGTGCCCCCATAGGAAGAGGCCTGGCAAAGGCATAACGTTTGTAATGCAACACCCCCATCTGGTGGCCACTGTGCCACTTTAACATATTTACAGACTTCTTTTCATGAAACAAAACATATGGCCCAACCAAAACTATTTTAAACATAGGAAAAAAAACATGTGAGGAAAGAAAGTTCAAATATTTAAGACTTAAAAATCTTGCATAAACTATTAAACTTTAAAATGTACAGATATTCTATAAATTTATGCTGGCATACATGAAATACGCCAAAGTCTACAATTTCTTTGTCACTGTAAGGTTCAATTTCATAGCTGCTATTCATTAACGTAGACAAATACTATCTAACATTTTACCACGGGAATCTTTCAAACAGAAACTTCTGCTTATGTGATTTCGTGCAGTAAGTTTTATTGCATGAACATATTCCCCACCAGTCTTGTGTACACTGGAGAGGGAAATCTCACTAACAGCTTTCAACAAGAAATGCATTAAAAGCGTTGCTTGACAGAAAAGGTGTTAAAGATCACCTGGCCAGTGCAGTTAAGGCAATAGAGTCTAGGCCAATATCAAAACAACTCATTTTGACTTGCGCGCTAAGAGAGATTAACCACAATCTTCCAGAAACACAGTGAATTAGTCTTTAAAACCATGCCCATGAATAACTAGCTTCTGACAGATTTATTGAAGACGTGAAACATTATACGGAGCAAATAACTTCCAATTTTGATCACCCATGTAAAATGCCTGCTCTATAAAGAATATCTTGATTTAATTACTAATACCGCATTGGATTTACCTCTCATTTCTGTGCAAGTATTTTCCATTGGCTTGTGGTCAGCCTGCTTTTCAGACTTGACTTTGCAGTGCTCTTTCATAATTTTTGCTTGCATAAAATAATCATTCGTGTCCTGTGGCTGTATCTCATGCAGAATCATCTGCAGGCGACTTGCACTTTCTACACATTAAACAAGAGGAATATTTAATGTAGTTTTGTTTTTTACTTCCAGTTCTTTAGACAAACATAATTCATTTTGGGTATGTAAGTACAGAAGAAAGCTATTAGCAGTAAAAAGCAAATATAAAACTATGGTGATTATGAGGATTAAGGAAGAAAGAAAACTGGACTCTACAGTCATCCGTTTTGAAACAGATGCAACAACACAATCTGCAAATGGTTTGGGTTCTTTTTTTTTAGTGCAGAAGTCAAGACAACCTCTATCAGAAGTTAAAAGAGTGGCTTAAGATTATGACATAAAATGAGAAATTGAAAGGGAGGGGTGCTAGCTCTAGTTCTGAATCGCTGTAAGGCAAACAGAACTTCAGAAGCTCCAGATTTTAACAGAACTCTTTTGGGGTTTTGTTTATTTTTTTTTGTTTACCTGAATCACTATCCATTGGAATAAGACCCTCTGGTGATGAGCTCTGCACTACTGGTGATACTACAGCAGAGAGTTTGTATGACATCAGAATGAGCCTGGCCACCATTTCCTTCCATTCAGCTACCAATGTCAAGCTACTTAAAAAAAAACACCAAACAAAAACCAACACAACATGCATTAAAATTATTTTATATCTAAAAGAAAGAACTGAAATTACAAACACTTCTGCAACTATTTATGAAAACTGTAAATAGGACACAGTTTGAAAAGTTCTAAGACTGAGTTTTAATACACACAAAGGAAGTATCCAACAGCTAGCTAAACAGTGCAGCAGCCAGTAAGAGTTCTGAAAGCCACAGGTACTGGATTTCATTACAAATAACACTGTATGCTTTTATGTTCTCCTGAGCAGCTCTTCCACTGTGCTTAAATACCAAATTACAACTTACTACTTAGCAATACATTATACTTACTTAAATGGTAACTGTTGCAAAGCCCCAGTTATACAATGCACTCTCCCATACATTGGGAATGATGCTGCTGCTTGAAGCAGAGACTTCTTAGCTTGAAGTATTTCTTCTTCAACATTCACCAACAAAAGCTTGATAACTAAAATTTTAAAAAGTACGGATTTGCATTACATATACATATACTGTATTGTCTAAGAAACAAGTCTGCTTTGAAGAAATAGGGATAAACCCTGTTTACACAAGAATTCAATGGAAAATGCACAGCAATTTCCTTGTTTACTCTCTTGTCATTTAAATAAGTTATTACTGATTTTCAGTTACCTAAACTCCAGCAATATTTTTTATAGGCAATTCAGTCTGTCTACCTGAATCAAACAGCCGCTGTGAAAAGCACAGCCTAGATCCATCCTATAGTCAGGGACAGCCTCACAGCTCATCATGAAGTCAAAAGAAGTTACCTACCACATACTGGAAGTCAGACCTCACCCTCAGAGACAGGTTAATGCAACAAACAGTTCAGCAAAATATTAAAGATCGGAAGTTTACTGTTAAATATTTGAATCTTACATTAGCCACTAAAAAACCTGCCCAATTTTCAAGGATACGTGTGCCTGTTTTATTTAAATCATGCAGCGTCTCAGTGTCAGAATCAGAATGAATTACAGACCCAAATAAACTACAGACAACTAACAACAGGAGATCTCTATGACACGAGGTTACCAATGCATTTGCTTCATTTATGGGAACAACCACCATGTCTCAAAATCATGATTTCACTACCTATGAAGTATTCATAGGCATCTGTAGAGAAGCCAATAATAGCACAAAAAAGTAAACAATAGTGAGTTTACTACAAATTACAATGCTTTATTTTGAATTACAAAAGGTGGAGGAAGTCTATTTAACAAATTTTCCAAATCTGCCAGATGTAGCCTCTCAGCTTTCTTCCAGAGGCACTAAACCGAAGAAAAATATTTTACATGTGAACACAGCCTAATTACTGCAGAAATGTATGTGCAGGACTGCAAGCCACTCAGAAAAATGGTTCCAAGTGAACAGAGCTCCAAGGGGCAGCACTGCAAATATCAAGTACTGGAACATTGCTCTGGGTGAGCAAGCTCTTAGAGGAAGCGGAGGTGTTTTTCCTGCACTTCAAGTGCACAGTCTCATCAGGCTAGCTACCAGGGCCTCAATGTCAATTTCCCTCTGATCAAAATAATAGCAAAACCCACCTTCTAAGTACATTCAATAGCCTCAAGCATGAACAGGACTAGATTAAGATCTTACAAAGGCACCTGGCTTAACAGCAAAACAAAGTATACTTAAAATCCTATGAAAAGTAAGCATCTCTTCCTCATTATGCCCTCTACCAAAAGCCTTAAGGAAAAGCAGTAAGGTTTCAAATAAATATCAGGAACATGGGGCTTCATTTCCCCAATCGCTTACCTGCTAAAGTGTTCTTCTCCACTGTGCTTACTGATGTGTTTCCATCCCTCTGGTGGTTATGCTCAATCCATTTTCCTAAACAAACATGCTGTAGTCCTTTGTGATGTACCAAAAAGTTCAACAAATACGAGGCAGTGACACAATCATATGGCTTGGTACTTGTGCTAAGATCCATCGCTGCTTGGAATAGGAGATCTAGATTTTCAGAATCCTGAAAAAAAAACCCAATACTGCTCATTTTATTGAACTTCCATATTGACTTAATTAAGCTAATTAAGCACCGTGGAATCTAAGAACCTGCTTTTCAGTAAGTTTGCTGGTACATACTTCTTAAAAATCACTGATTTTGTATGCTGATCACCTTACACTCAAAACATGCATGTGTATGTATTTAGCAGACACAATTGCATCCACACTGAGCATGGGGACAGTCATTTATAAAACAGTATTCAAACACGCTGCACTTCACAGGAGGATGGTTTTGGTTTTGTTTGGTGTTTTGGGTTGTTTTTTTTAAGTACTGTGTTTTATCTGCTAACAGACATCACAGAGAAGCACAGTTTGACAGGAAACAGTGTTTGTTCACCAGTACTTATGAACTTAGAAGTAACTTTTTATGAATAAACAGAAAAATAAGTATTGAGTCAAAAGGCAAACTTCGGGAGAAATCAAAAAAGACAATCAGCTAATGAAATCTGACACCAATCAGAAAGGAAAAGAAAGACAGAGCTGCATTTCTTAAAATACAAGAGTAACCAAGTCAAAATGCCTAAATCATTTACAAAGGGAAGTCACAGATAAGCAATGAGCTTGCATTAACTATTTCTCTGATAGTTCACATTCATACCCAATGAACTTCCCAACTCCTTCCATTCATTAGTGAAACAAACCTCCTTAGGTAAGGGCAGAAGCTCTGTTAAAATACACAGAAGATGCTAGCGATGAACACTTACTGCAGGCAACTTGGACCGACTACTAATTTTCAAGAATTAAGCTTTGTACCTAACCCAAGCACCTGTTATAATATAGAATATTCATCTTTCACAAAATTACTCCCTTTAAACTATTTTTAATTACATACCTGTAAATTAAATGCAACATCACGTAGTTTCATCAAAAGCCCAAATGCCAAAACTTTTACTTCCTCAAAAGTACTAGCAAAACACCGGATCAAAGTTTGGACACGAGTAGAATCAATCTCCTGATCCAACTGAAAAACTTGTGCCTGCCCTGTTCAAAGAAATCAATGTCTTACATAGTTTTGCTGTAATTCTTTCCAGAATAAGCACTGTATTCACATTTTGCTTAGCTATGCTAGAAGAAGCATTAAAATAAAATTTTAGCTAAAGCATTAATTTAAAATTACTTACTTCTCTTAATAGGTCTTAAAATGCCATGTTTACTGTTGAAATAAAAAGGTTACCATATCCAAAAAATTACTCTCAGTAATACAGAAAGTAATTTACTGCCAAAACCAGAATCCCATTTATTCACATTAAATTCAGCATTGAAAATAACCTTTGTTTTAGCTTTGCTTAGAAGTTCTTTTCCTGGAAGTATGTAACATTAGAAAATACTTCCTCTCAAAAAAAGTTTAAAACTTCAGTGTGTTTAGGGTTTGTTTTTTGGGGTTCTTTTTGTCATAGGAATAAACCCCTGAAATGGAAGCCATTACAATTTTTTGCTTTTAATTTAGATTTAAAGGAGTCATGACTTCTGGCAACTGACCTAATGCTGTAAAGAAGCCAGAAATTTTAAGATGTAAACAAGTGCACCACATTCCAGCACAGAACACAGCAGCAGCTAAATCACCTTTATAGAAGTAATACCAGGCTTTTGAAATCCTAAAGCTGCTATTATGAACAACTCTCAATACAACTTTATATTAGAAAAAGAAAAAAAAAGCAGCAACAACATACCACAAACTCATCATTATAAAATTAATGTGTTCATGATTTATTGGGGGATTGTGAAAAGAATGCATTTTTCTTCCATCTCAAAATCAACTTTTATCGTACATGTCTCATTTCTTTAAAAAAAAAGTTACAATTTAAGACTGAAAACATACTTTTACGTTAGCCATATGATCCAGAGACAAGATTTAGCAAGACCATCAATACTCCAAGGCTCTAACTAATACTTCTTGATTTGGGGTTGTCATAACATTGTGAAGAAAATTTAAAGTAACAGCAGCACAACATCATAAACTGTCCAACTAAATTGTTCCACATTTAGTATAATAGTATCATGAGAATATGAAAGCCTTTTCAGTGAAGAGGTTTTATGGTCTCAAAGTTTTAAATTACATATTACCAAGATGTTAGAACAGGAAAAGGGGGTAAAGTTAGCAAATATTTTTTATCTCGTCCAAAGTTTTCTTCACAATAACAAAAATTAACTGAGAAAACTTGCTAAAAAACAGGTTATGCCAATAACAGGTTATCCCAATGTATGGAAGATACTCAACTGACCATAAACATTTGCATTTGCTTCAATATTCCATTTTCCAATAAAACCTACTAACCTTCCTTCAGGTAAAATGAAAGCAACACAGCAAATGCCACCGAAATTAAGGACTAAGAATAGCGTTTTACTTCGACAGAAATTGACTAGCTGGCATAAAAGAAACTTCTTCAATATCTCCCATTGCTACAGCCCATAAATCAGGCTTCTCACCTTTTGGAACAGAAAATATTTCTGCTACTGATCCTAAAATAGTTAGTGCAGAAAATCTGGTTGGGTGCGATGAACCAGGAAACAGTACCTCAAAAAGCCTGTCACATACAGATGACATGAAATCCTGAAAATCACAAGAAAAATTTTAAGACAGTTCACTTGCTGTCCTACAAACAGAAGTCTAATTAACTGAATTCAGGACATTCTGCTTTACATGTTACCCAAAAAATTATGACCTTACAGTTTTGGAAGAAGGGGAGGCCTCCCTTCATAGTACTGACAAATTTCTTGTTTCCTTGAGTACCGTGAAGGCTGAAAAATTGTTTGGTTTATTTTAAAGAAACAGTTTCCCTTCCCCACTCCCACAAAAAGATGGCCATTGCAGCAAAACTTTGAAAATTAGTTGAACAAGAAAAGCAGAACTCAAGACAAGAAACGGTTTAACACAAAGAAACTGATGATGTGACCCTTACAATAGGAAAAAAGGACAAATACAAAAGTTTTCATACGGAAGTCTTCACAGCCATTCATTCTCTCACCAATCATTCTGGAGAGCAGCAAGGAACTATCTTTCAGAAATATTATCCCCCCTCTTATATCTATATCTCTAGGAGTCTCAACTTACTTTATATTGCTGCAAAATCCCTGAAGGATGCTTTATAGTTGAGTTTTCAAGTAACTCTTGCTTGGTTTTATTTTGCTCCAATTTATAAAGCACCTGGGAACTTTCTTGTATCCTACAAAATAACTTTAAAACAAAAGCAAAACATAGGTAAGGCAAGAGTCATTCACAGTTAAATAAGGGAAAGGGGGATTTTCAGCTTATTTTCCAGACTATATTGCTTGTAATTTTTAAAAAGTTTGCATACAGCATAACACAGAACAGATCCTTCTCTCTCCACTCCAAAACCAAGTTTTTTGCTCCCCATCTCTCTTGTGACCAACCTTTTTCCCCTCCCTCTGCATCTCCAACACATTCTTCCACCTTCCTCCTTAAATTCATGCCAAGTCTTCTCCTCCCACCTCCCCATTTTCTGTGGAATATAAGTTCCTCTACCAAAAAAAGCTCAATTAATGCATGTAATTTTTATAGCTTCAGTGTCTTTTACAGAGTTTGATCCACCTCAGGAGTGCTTCCCCCAGCTCTTTTATTACCCACCAGTATTATTTCTTTTCTTATTACACTCCCTGTAACATTACTTTTCCATCTCATATTCCTCAGTCTGCATCAGGCAAAAAAGGAAAGAAAGAGATGGACTTCTTTCGTTTCCACCAAACGTATTCCCTCAATTTTCCCCATCCCTAATTATTTTATTCTTCCACACCGCTTTCTTTTGCCATTAACATCTTCCAGAATGTTCTTTATACATACATGGTTTCCTCATTTTATCCATATCCTTCTATCATGATCTATATGTGACCTTGGCAACCTCTACAATGTTGACACACTCAATCCCTGCAGACTAAAACAACACAGCCACATGTCATGGGGTTCCTTTAATATTCCTCTACCTCATCTTCCAAATCAGATTGCTGAGGCTGATCAAGTGACTGTGAATTTGCCCGAGTCTACGTAAGCAAACTCCTAGTCCACAACAAAGGCAACACAAGGCTCATTGCTTACTCTACAGCACACTGCTTTGCTATTGGTAAAGTATGCATGTTAAGTAACACTCATTACCATTCATGATCAAGTGCCTGTGCCTAACCCTTAATTTTTTTGCTTAAGCCATCCTTGCCTCCAATGACTTATCACCATTCAGTTGGGTAACACGTACAACATAGTCCTGGTCTTAGAGCTTCTACTCTTTACGATGAGCAACTTCATAACGTACTCAATAGGATTTCTTTTTTTTTTTCAATGCTGTATAACTAACATAATAGGCACATTAGACATTGTTTATTGTTTTAAATTACCTTTCTCAGTAAAGAACCTATCTGTTGCCTTACTGAAGGAGACTGGCTGTTCAAGTTGTACATCATAAAAAACTGAATGAGCTGCATTTCTTCCATAGACACTATTTCCGTACTGCGATGGGTTTCACAAAGTAAACCTAAAGCATCAATGCAAACCTGAAAGATATTTAAATGTTAACCACAAAAGAGTTAGAGGCACCTATGATGATGCCTTTGTTTCAAAACAATGCTGACGTAGTATTTAGGATTGAAGCAATTCTTCTAATTTAAAGACACAACCCCTCCCCCCCCGTTGTCCCTCTACCTGATTGTGCTGATGAACTAGACCCTGTTTTATACGTTCAGTGGATACAAGACCGTTGCTCATGATATTTGAAAGTTCCAGGTGTCCATGAGCCCTGGCTGTTCTTAGGCATGCCATTAACGCTCCAAGAGCTCCTCTAGTACTGCAAGAGCCTAAAGAAAATGAAAACCAGGAATAATTATAGTTTGATTAACAAAAACAACATACTAATTGCAATGCTTGTCAAAAACTCCCGATACTTCTAACACGACCCCGATCCCCCTTTTATTTTTTACCCCATAAACCCCAAAAGACAGTGTCTGTTATAGATTAAACTAGATCTAAATCGCCTCGTTCCCAAAAAGCTTTGTCTTGAACATGTCATATGAAAAAAGGACCTTGTGAGACCTCACAAGCCCCTATTTTAGTATTATGCTAAATTATGTCAAAAACCACAAGAGAATCATAACTCTCATATCCACATATTTGCAACAAAGAACAATCTGTAAAGCCCTGTTACTGGACACGCCTGTGTAGAAATAACAGCAGAACAGAAAAATAGTAGAAAAAAATACTGATAAGTAACAAAGCTTGGCATGCAAAGAGAACAGTAAGGCACCCACAATTAGAATACTAATTATTTTGCTCATGGCATGAAGACACACTTATGATTATTATGAATTCCACCTTGAAATACTAACAGCAATAGTAAACATCTGGAATTTTTCTCCCAAATTAATTCTAATAATTAATAGAACAGAAATCGTATTTCTGAGATTTTTTTTTTATAAAATCATAATTACAAATACAGTATTTATTTTCTTACCTAGATTAGCATCTGCAGAAGCCTGAAGAATTCTAATCATGTAGCTCAGGCTGTCAGGGCTACACTTGAGCAATTTTGGTAAATAGTAATCTATTATGTAAGTAGTTTGGTCATGGTTCCCTTCACACAGTATTACTAGAAGAGGAGAGACCCAAATGTCATGCCACTGGTCAATCCAAGTGCTTTCTTGAAAACTTGAAGTAAAATGGGCTTTGTGATTTGTAAACATGGTTTCCAAAAGATCACTAGCATAGGGTGCAAGAGACTGATCATTCATCACGTCCAAGATTTGTACTGGAATTGTTCTGTCCAACTGTAGTATACTTTCAGTGCCCACACACTCCACAAGACAGCCAAGAGAAGCATATTTCCCTTTTACATGCCATTCCAAGCTTAGTAAACGCTTCATCAGCCTTGCGAAGAATGGATCTGATTTTTCACTGGATCCAGTAATGGTGGTTCGGTGTATCTGAAGAAGATTCTTGAATATCAATTTAGTTTGGTGTCTAACAGCATCCAGAGGGTGTTCCCAGTGTGTATAAATGTATTCCAGCAGCTTCCCAATTACGTCTGAGTTCCCATTAAGTTTGATTTTTAGATTTGGGGAGCCTGAAACGAGGGCAGCCTGTGCTGAATTAGTCCAAATAGCAAGGATTCTAGACAAAGACGTGGCCATACTGGATTCTTTCAACCTTTTAAAAAGAACAAAAAAGTTCATTATTTGCATTTGTCCGTTTTTTCCATTTTTTTTTTTATTTCAAAATAATTATTCATCACATGAGTTTACCTCACACTAAAACAGGTAAGGGTACACTAACCATTCACTGAAGAAAAGGAACTAACACAAAAAGGGGATGATTAATCGGATGTTGCAAAGCACACACTTAAGTTACCTGACATGCTGTTAACTGGTCACAGCTAAAACCCCTAAATATGGAGAAAAGAAAACTGGCAAGCCACTACACCTGCTCTTTTAAAAACAAAAATAAAAATGAATATCCACATGTTAATATTTGAGCAGCATTATGTTATTGCATGCTTCTCGAAAATATAAGGAAAACTTTCCATTGCCATGTAAACCCATAGAAACTGAATACCATACACGCAAAAACAAAATCACAAAGCTGACCTCCAAGGCAGGAACAAAAGTCGAACTGAGTACACATTTTAATCTCCTACCCAATAGTGCTGGTAGTCCATTAGATGCAAGCAGTCAATGCTTGCAGCCAGCAAAAAAAATTAAAACTCATCTTGCTTCAAGTATTCTACTCATTGGCACACTTTGTTTTCTTATGTACTTTTAAAAGCATATGAGGTGATATCCTGAAACTAAAGTTTATCTGTCTACATAGCAACTGATTCTGCCACACCTTACTATCAGGTAGCTGGTAAATTAATCCCAACTTATGTTGGAAAACAAAGATTTCGTTTTAGCATGCAAGAGAAAATTTTAACTTAGAACCATCTGTGCAATATCAAGACATTATATTTTTTCAGACTTACCGAGTTATTCTTGATGTATTAAAAAGATGACACGATCTGTGGCAGAAACCACATTACACTTCATGAAAACATCAAAGAGACATTCCACCAGGACCATATGAGCCATGCAAAAAAACAACTAAAAAGATCAACCCCCTCCTCATAAATGTGAAACAATACCAATCAAAACACAGGCTTACTCTGAACTCAAAGACAACAAGACTGATGCAATATCTAATAATAGTTTCTCTCCATTTTCACCCATGCTGCCGTTTTTCCATTCCAGCATAGCCAGTGCTCCATGGCAAAGAAAGAGAAGGACCGAGTCAGGGAGTTCTTCTGTACACAGAGTCCCACAATTACTCACAAACCACGCTGGCACACCTGTGTGTTTCACTGACCCAAGAAGCAAGTCACTGACCTGTAATAGCAAAATAAGATCCATCACAGTATCTCAGCACAGCAGAGAAGCTATTTCATGCATAACTGAGAATCTTAGAAAATCTGAAGACATTTCTTGGACATTGTTTTCCTCAAATTCAAAACCCTAGCCTTATTATTTCATACAGCATGGAGAGAATAAAGGATTCACACTCCAGCAAAAGACTGATACAGAGGGCGGCAAGTCCTGCTATCTGTATCAGCAAAGCCTCTGAACAACACTGGTAGCACTGATGAACAACATTATGACATTTCACAGTCTTTAGTGAAGAAATACACTTACCAAGGAAGGTAATTCTTCAGCTGGCTCATACATAGCTTTTGTAAACAGAATAACAGCCAGTCCTGAGGTAGTCTGAACAGTTTGCAGGAGACTTGCTGCACAGCAGAGAAAGATATTTTACATTAGAGTTCAGCATACATTGTGTGCTAGAACTATGTATCAAAATAATAAAGATGGTACTAAATTTTCCTAGACTACTTGTAGTTGTATAATCACAAATCTGTAGTGTCTGCCTGGATAGCAAGTATTAATGAATTTATACTCCAGCATAATAGGAAACCATTAATACCTTTTAACAGAGAGAAAACATAGAACTGCCCAGTAAGACAAGGACTGTGGCAGAGCCTATTGACATTTATATTAAATTCTTACACAGGTATTTTTGTACAGTAGAAGTAAACATAATTAGTTATAATGCATCAATAAACAGTTCTGACAGCCTAATTCATACAGATACTAAATTTTTGGTAGGCACAGACATTCAGTGAGTCTCAAAAGTATTTATCTTAGTTTCTAAATTATTAGTAATAGAATTTATGTTGGGTTTTTTTAGTAGGAGAAGTTAAACTGTACACTTCAAAATTACAATCTACAAATCATAGCTTGCCGGAAGACCTACTACTGCTCCCTCCCACTCCCATTAATCTCAGCAGTTCAATTTTCATTCAAGCTAAACTGAGTTTTTATACATACAGGTTGTGTTTACTACAAAGACAACAAAACTGACTTAATAAAAATATTTGGTTTTGAATGTTATTAAACTTACCATCCATCAGGAAGTTTGTGGAGCTTTTCAGTAAACTACACATACTTTGCCAAACAAAAGACTCATGGTGTTTCCAAAGACTTCCCTGGATATTTTCTTGTAATTGCTGTACAAGCATCATTGACACTTTAATGGCTATCAGTAAATCATGCATCAACTGAGTCTGAACAATACGATTTCCACGATTCTTTCTGTGGGGAGAGAAAAAAAAACACAAACCAACCACAAAACAAAAAACAGACAGACATAACACACAAAAAGGAAACACAAACCATACTTCACCATCCCCAGATAAGTACCTTCTGCCAACTTCAGACAGAATTAATGGTAAAAACTAATTTATTGTTTGAGTTGATCAGATACTTAACTACAGGAAAACAAGCAGCAGACTCAAAGGCAGTGTTTTAAAATGAATTTAACAAACATAATGACAAATTCTACTTCAGTTTCTGCAGGTTCCTGTGACAAACTTTCACTCATTTGATTCTGCCTGAGCAGAGCTGAACTCTTCCAGAAACCTTCCAAGAAGACCAATAGAGCACAGTGCTGCTCCCTTCTCATTTTTCAAGCAGTTCCTCCAGGCACAAAGCATATTTCTATGATTCAACTTTCTTCTAACATGAAGACAGACAACACATAAACTTCTAATGTACTTTTGTACATTAAGCACCCTTCTCCTCTGTGTACATGGTGAGAGACCACAGTGAAGAGGCTTCATTTTATGCAGTGCTAGAAAATGTCAAGGTATTAAACGATGACTGCATGACAGACTAAACAGAGTATCAATCCTGAATTAAATACTCATTGGGAAGTGGAAGAGTATTACGCTACCTGAATTTCTACAAGTGTATCTATCAATTACAGTGTTCAGTCACAATTCAGATAATGAAACCACAACTCAAAGGCCTCCCTTAAAAGTAGTAGCTCTAACAGTATCAGTGCCTTAAATATCATCACCTTTAATTTTCCTCCTTTCCTCTCTCTTATTTCATATCATCATATTGCCACAAAAGAAAAGAAACCTATCAGCAGTTTTTAATTAAAATATGTATCACTGTAAAATTACATTCCCATCTTTCATCAGTGTATGGCTATCAAAACGATATTCCAAACCCTACCAGAATATCCTGCCAGAGTGAAATAAAAACAGATAAAATCCAGCTTATATTGAATTCACTTGCCTGTTTTCTTCCTGTATGCCAAGTAGTGACTTCTGCACAAACTGAAGAACTAATGAAAATAATTGTTATAAATTTATGTAAAAGAGAAATAGAATAGAAAAATTCCAGCAATTGCACATACACATCAAACCCAGACACAATGAACAGTTATCCATACAGTGGTGTTTCTTCCACGCCGTAAACAAATTAAACTGAAACTACAGTGCAGATCCAAAGATGTAATGCTAAAGAGAAATCTCAAGCTGTTTTGCGACAACCTGGTACAAGAGTTTCCAACCCACTTGGCCTGATCCTGTGAGGTACTCAGAGTTCTGGTTCCTCAATGAAAAGCTGAAATTACCAAGAGCTAAAGCCAGAGCAGCAATAGAAGGTCCACATGAGGCTGTGAACATTATCTGCATGCTGAGGCCACAATTTGTCAAGTTACTTCATATTACCAGCAGATCAGACTTGTGCCAAATTATTACCAAACAAAACTCTTGCCACAGCAGGCCTAGGTTTACTACAGTCAAGACTGGCTGTTAACAGCTCAGTGTTACCACATGCAACTTCACTATGAGGCACAGGACAAAGAATATTTCACATAAAATAGCATCAACTCCCCCAGCCCTTTAAGAATCACTCACTGGTACCTTTTCAGATTTATATCTAGGGCTGCTCAACAAAGCAATTTTGACCCCTGGAAATTAAAGGTACAACTCAAGGGTAAGTCTGACAAAGAACTACCATGTGAGGGTACCAGTTATTGAAACTTAACCAGGAGGAAATCAAATCTGATAGATCTTTATGCCTACCTCATGTTATTACTTCACACCCAACCCTCCCTCCAACAATCTACAGTGAAACTTATTTTACTATCAATATAACTTTACCTTCTTCAAACAGGTTCTTAATACTTGCTCTACCTAAAGGAGAAAAAATACATTTGAACTAGTCAATAGTAGCCGATGCTATCTATTTTACATAAATAAAGACGTAAACATTACTCTTAGGTGACACACCAAGATCAAACCTATGTTGAGCATTTTAAACCAGGAGACTATATATTTGGTGTCATCATACCTAAGCTGAAGTCCTCCATACAGGAAGCAAGGTTGTCCAGTACTTTTCTGTACAAATATATGTCTGAGGTTTTCAGCTCTTCCCTAAGGCAGCATACAAAGCTTTGTACAGCTAATGTCATAAACTCTTCAGGGAGACTGTTTAGTGAACTGCAACAGTAAGAAACAGCACGATCAGTTAGCTCACACTGAGGCGTTAGTACCCTCTTGACTAAGTCAGTGTCAGCTAAAACTCCAGTAACAGAGAGATGATGCTTTCTGCATGAAAACATATTCTATTTTAAAATAACTAGCTAGAAAACCTGTCAAAGGGGTGTAAAGCTCTGGCATGCAACCAAATAAGAGGATGGAAGCCCTCCTTCTCTCAGTGGGACAAATGGGTTTGGACATAGAAATGAAGACAGCTAAGTACTGGATCTTAAAAACATTAAGGCTGTAAAAAATTCACTAAATAAATACAACAGCAATTTTGCAACAGAAAAATTTAATTGCAATAAAAACAGGCACAAGAAACCACAGTTTAGTCATGATTCCTCTGAACAGCCTTCTCTTTACGTTGTCAGAGTTGAGATTTTTACAGAATACAGAAGCATTTTAAATTTCTACTCTAATATTGGATTTTAAAATTCAAAGTGCTAATTACATACTATGTTGTCTTCCCAGTAATGAAAAAGAACAAAATACTACTTCGCTTTGAAGTTATTTATCCAGTGATACATTGTATAATTAAGATTTTTAACTAAGCAAGAAAGAAAAACAGCATATATTCACATGTTAGTATCACAAATTTTCTGTAATTAAACTACAGCAATTCGTAATGCACAACAAATTACTGACTTCTCGGTAAGGAGAGCATTTAAAAAAAATAAAGGCTTACTATTCAATTTTTTACCTTGCTAGTACTTTTTTCAAGGGATTCTTCACACCCAGTGAAAAATAAGTCTCTCCCAAAATATCCAAACAAGCTTTAACCATGGGATCACATGCAGAGTTTTGATCCATCTTCTTTACCAATGGCGTAATCTAAATTGGCAGAACACACTATCAACAAAAGCTCTGGATATACCCTCATCATTAACAGAGGCAGAATTCCCTCTCAACCAAGTATATGGTGCAAAACTGCCCTCTCTTTACCATATCCTGTTAAGTTTCAGGTGTTGAATAATGTCCCAAGAACACCTCTGATACCAAAAATACATACACAGAAAATAAGAAACTCAGTATCACTTGTCTTCCATCATTTTCAGTAACTGTAACGCTTGCTAATTTAATTACTAGGACTACATTTCTACCCAGTGCACATGTAGCAGTAACAACTGCTTTTTATCTATTTCCAGGAATGTTTAAAACATTACAGTTTATTTTAGATTGTATTTCCCATTAACAGTGCACATGACACCCTATCAGTTACCAAAAACCACACTAACAAGAGTGAATTCTTACTTGTTTAATACACTGGATCTGCTGGATGCCATTGCCCAGCTGTGCGCAGTGCAGAAGCAGAGATGCCAGGTTTTGCTCTTCAGCCTTTGAAAACCCTACATTTGGAAGAAGAGTCTCTTTTTTAGAAAGCAATTACAAGAAGCAATATAAACAACATATAGTTTATAATAAGAAATCACTGCTTAATTCTTAGGTCTTTTCCTGTTGCAGCAGCCTACTGGTGCCACAATCCCTTAAGTCACCTTACAACACCTTAACACCTTTTTTTTAACAAATGAAAAAAAATTACAATTTTCACTGCAGCATAATAGCAGGCCTCATCTTCAGTATGAAGACCAGTTTCACAAAATCACAGCATGGTTGAAGTTGGAAGGGACCTCAGGAGGGCATCTGGTCCAACCCCCTGGTCAAGCAGGGCCACCTGCAGCCAGTTACTCAGGAGCACATCCAGGTGGCTTTTCAATGTTCCCAAGGATGGAGACTCCACAGCCTCTCTGGATAACCTGTGGCAGTGCTCAGGCACCCTCACATTAAAATAAAAAAAAGTGTTTCCTGATGTTCAGAGAGAACCTCCTGTGTTTCAGCATGTGCTTATCACCTCCCATCCCATCACTGTTCAACACTGAAAAAAGCCTGGCTCCATTTTCTTTACACCCTCCTTTCAGGTATTTTTTACACATTGATAAGATCCCCCTGAGCCTTCTCTTCACCAAGCTGAAGAGTCCCAGCTCTTTCAGCCTTTCCTCAGAGGAGGGATGCTCCAGGGCCTTCATTATCTTAGGGGCCTTTCGCTGGCCTCTCTCCAGTATGTCCGTATCTGGAGAGATATTGGGGAGCCCAGAATTGGGTGCAGCACCCCAGGTGTGGCCTCACCAGTGCTCACTAGAAGGCAAGGAGCACCTCATAGTAACTTTAGTGTGCAAATCTTGTAATCCTCATTTCTGGTTTTGTAAATTTTTAAAAGTAAAGATCAGTGGAAGTTTAAAAAAAAAAAAAAAAGCAAAACACAAACCCCACACCACACACCAAAACCCACAAAACAAAACTAGCATTTGGGCAGTATCTTTAAATCAACTACAGAAAATACAAATACTGGAAAAATACACTCAAGATGATCTCCAGACATCCCTTCCAACCTCAACCATTGTGATTGTGATTCTTTGAAATTCACTGTGATTCTTTGAAATTCAGTGTTATCCCAGATATTAAGGCTAGTACTTCAGGTTGCACTGAATTACAGGCCTGCAAGTGGGATCACAAGTAGGACCTTCTACCACCTTCACAACAATGATAAAACAAAGCAAAGAGCTTTTAAACCAAAGACACAGTGCTCTAAAGGATTCTTTTAACTCTACCAAGGTAAGAATTCATTGTCATTATAAAATAAAAACAAACCACAAAAGAGCAAACACACCTAAACCTACAGAACAAAACCACCAGAAATAAAACATAACAAGAAAAAAACCCAACAGATCAATTTCAGTAGCTACTCAAATGCATTCTACTAACAGAAAAATAAATTACACAACACTAGTTCAGAAAAAAACACCTACTTACTCTGAAGTTTTTCAAGCTGCTGCTGATCAAGAAAGAACGCATCTACCTGAATTTCCTTCTTCTTCTTTAAAACCATTTTAGCTAATTAAGAGGTACCTGCTCAAAAAAAAAACAAACCACAAACCAACAGGTCACACTGTTTTAGAAGCATAATTACAAACACTTCTTATTATAATGGTCTTTTCACTGTCCTGAAATAATGCTTATTGCATTATCTGTACAATTTTTTCCCCCCCAAATAGCTCTCTTTAATTTTATCAACCTTAATTATTTCCAGCATTTTGTCCAAAATTCACCCAGACTTCCTGGTACAAAGTGGAAGACACAGAGAACAGGACTTCAGGTGGGTGACTGACAAACTGTCTCACTGGAGTTCGTACTGCACTTCTTATGTAGTCTGTGGCATGCCCCTGGATCAGAGTTTGGAAATATCATGCAGAAGCATGGGAATAACACCACAAAGCTCCTGTTGCTCTGTTTCAGGGTTCAAAACTCATTTAGTATTAATGTAAAGTCAGAACCGTGTAGCAAAGCAGTTTTGTTTCTTTACAACATATGAATGAGTTCTGTGTTCACTATAATGGATGTTACAAATAGCAAGTTATTTTTTCTTCTTTAAAGTAACGGCAATTTAATGCGCGCTAGTTTCACTGACTTGTGAGCTCATCCTCACAGAAGAGCTGAGGTGGGAAGGGACCTCTGGAGGGCATCTGGTCCAACCCCCTGCTCAAGCAGGGCCACCTGCAGCCATTTGCCCAGGACCATGTCGAGGTGACTTTTCAATGTTTCCAATGACGGAGACTCCACAGCCTCTCTGGACAACCTGCGGCAGTGACGAGGCATCCCCACACCAGATCGGGTGTTTCCTGATGTTCAGGGGGACCCTCCCGTGCTTCACCCTGTGCCCATCGCCTCCTGTCCTGGCACTGGGCACCACTGAAAAAGGCCTGGCTCCATCTTCTTTGCACCCTCCCTCCACCGACCCACAGACACCCGTAAGACCCCCCGACCTTTACCTGCTCTCAGTTCACAGCGATCAGAGAGCATAACGCCTTTTATTTTTTTTCCAAGAACAGGTGGCCTCGGCCTTTTATCCCCAGCAGCAGGCACCACACGACAGCATTCACCAGCGTGCCGGCGCCCGGCCGGGCAGCGAGGCCGGGGCCCCGGCGGGACCACGAACACGC
>NW_009260133.1:3389275-3395144 GCF_000687185.1 Egretta garzetta
CGCCCTCAGCCGCAGCGGGTAGCCGGGTTTCTTTGGAAAGCATCTGTCCTAACAAAAGGATAAACCAGCGTGAGGGTCGCTGGCCTTTGTAAGGCACGACTGGCTTTCCTTTTTTTAAAAAGAGTTCTCCTAGCTTTGGGAGTTCCGCGGTTCCCGAGTGTCCTCAGCAGTTCTAAGTGGACACTGCATCTTTCGGAGCCGAACTCGCCCTGTGCCCTGGCTGCAGGCTGCGGCTGGCAGGCCCCCCTCCAGAGCCAACTGCATTTCGGAGCCAGGGGAAGCAAACCCCAGTTTGGCACCCAACACCAATCAAGCTCCTCTAGTCACAGATTCGTCCTTCCCTCTTTCTTTCCCTTTTTTCCCCCAACGAGCAGAAAGAGGTTTGAATAAACACTTTGCAAAAATCCAATAAACTTCATTTGAACAGCAACATCCATTTGTTTCCTCTTAACTACACCTCGTGATCCTTTACAGCAGTGCCTAACGTGCCAGTGCCCTCACATTTTCTTAAACTGTAAAATAATTAACAAAACCCACTTATTTTTTAATATATAAGCATTTGCCAGAGCCGATTTTTTTTTTTTTAAGTTTTCAACATCTGTGTCGTGCCTTTCACAATCCTTCCAGGTCCCATATGAGTATAATGTAACAAGGGTGCAATTTGCAAGCCATAGACTACCAAATGGCGATGGTCTTTCCCAAGTTGTATCTAGCAAAGTTGTATCTCGCAAAAGGGAAATCTTACACTCATTGTAAAAATGGTTATTGCAAAAGTGGTTATTGTCAAATGCCAGCTCAACATAGCAGTCGTGCTCCCATTAAGACTTAAGAACAACAACATTTTGGTAAGGAAAAGGGGGAAAATGTAACAACAAACATTCCTTGCCACTTGACTTTCACCCAACGGTGATTTTCTTAGCAATCTAAAGCAGCTGGAGTCCACGAGAGTCTGTTCAGGACTGTCAACAAACTCCTGGATCGCCCTTCAGTCTCACAGTACCTTCTGACTTGGTAACGTCCAAAGGAACTGAGAAAAGGTTTAACCATATCTGAACACATGGAAAATAATTTAACTTTCTCCTCTGTTTGTTCGTTGATTTTCCCGCTGGTTTATGTCCAGCCGTTTCTAGGATACTGACACCATTCTTTGGCACTATGCGGTGCAGTGACCTACTTAAAATGCTGGGCTATCTCCAGCTCAAAGAGAGATTGAATGCTCGTATGGGATTTAACCTTCCAGCTAAATCAGACAACCCGCCCTCATTTAGGGTAGGCAAAGTTGCCAACAAGTGAAGCGAAGATCCCAGTTCCTTGTGATCAGTTCAACACCCACACGTTTCACATGCAATGTGATCCTCTTCCTGGAGGTCCCCCAATTTCAGAGGAACCCTTTCCAGGACTGCAGCTCTGTGTATTCTCACACAGCGCATTTTCTGTCCCACTAGGGGTAACCTTCCAGCAACTTCCTGCTTCCCAAAAGAGCTTTACTCTGACTCAGCTGGACAGGGTGCTGGGCCATCTTGTCTAGACTGTGCTCTTGCCTAGCAACGTTGGACCAGATGATCCTTGAGGTCCCTTCCAACCTGGTATTCTAGGATTCTATAAAGTTTTTGCAGTCAAGAGGAAGCATGGATGCCAGGGAGCTGTCAGGTAACACTCGAAGAATCCACGCTTTGTAGCGCAATGTAAAGCAAAGAGTCATCTTAAGAAATTAAACTGTAGCATGCAAGACCCCCACGCTTTAGTTAACCCGTTCCCCAAAAGCCCCACGTTGCCAGTATCCAAAATAACTTATTGACAACTAGCTCACCTACCACCTCTGAGCAGCTCACCAGGCATGGGCTGCTAGGCTTAACTACCTTGAAAAGCTAAGGGACTTGGTTTTCCTAATTTCTATTCTGCCGGTAAGGAGCAACAGACCCTTGAATTACTGGTGCCGTGGCTCCGCTGTGCTCTGCTCTGTGCCAGAGATTTTGCAGAGACCAAAAAAGCAATCACAGTGTTAGAAATTGCTAGGGAGAGAATAAAAACAAACTAGAGAGCATCGCTAGGTCTCTGTATAAATACGTATACACTTTGAACTCTATGTGTAGCGTTCATCCCTACACAAAAAGAATACAGTAGGACTGCCAACGGCATGAGGTAGGGTCAGAAGGATGGCCAAAGGTAGAGAGGCGCTTCGCCGTGAAGCCATGATCTTTGCTCTCAAAGAGAAACTACTGAGATTGAATACGACAGAAATGTCTAAAATAATTTTTCAGTGTCTCTACAAAAATTAAGGGGCATCAAATGAAACAAGCAGACAGCATATCCAAAATGAAATGAATTATTTAAACCACAGAGCTCATCGTCCTAGGACATTCTGGATCTTGAAAATGACATTTGTTCAAAAGCAGCTGGACTAAATCATGGAAGGAAAAAAAAAAACCAAACCAAAATCAACCTGCAAAAGTTTTAGAACGCAAAACTTCTGGTCCACAAAGTCCCTGAACCACAAAGCAACATAAGACTGGGTCAGTACTCTGGGGAAATGACACTTAACTTCCCCGGGCACCGGCTGAGGACAACATCAAGCAACTAGATGCCAGGCCAGAGGGCCCCCTGGTCTGACCGGGTACACCCGTTTTTACTGTGATGTCTGAGCATGTTCCTGCAATTCATCAGAAGTTTTTGGGGGTTTTTAAGTGCTGGTTTATGTTCACAGACTTTAAAGTTTTGACAAATCAACATTCACCAGTGAAAATCCCTCTCAAAGGAAACACTCTGTTGGAAACTTTAATGTTGAAGCTGTAAATTCTGGTCTTCTTGAGCTGCACCGATACCCAGTAAGTAGAATATTTTATATTTTAAGCTTCTTTCAGAAGGAGATGATGAGCTTATAATTACAAAACTCTCAGAAATTGATTATTTAGAGCAATATAGAAAGTTACCACTCCGTGGCGCCAAACAATTAAAAAGAAATTGTGCTTTTAAAGGGAAGCCATGCACCTTCTCATAAGCCTTTATTTTTCTTACGTGGAAAAAGCCTCTATCAGTAACTGAAGTAACCATAGATTTTTCCATTCAAAAGTACCGAAGCACAAATACTAGAGGCTATTTAGATAAGATGCCATTTTTCTACTGCTGCAAGACAGCCATAGCCTTCAAAGAGCAACGTTTTAAGACGTGTCATGGTAATGACGTGAACTGGACAGGAATGATCTTTCTCCCTTCCCCTCCTCCACTTAAACAAAACCTTTAAAGCTGCTTTTTGTCAAGAAAGATCCAGTGATGCTTTTTAGTGAACTTGAACAGTATCTGAGGATGGTCTATTTCTTTCTACCACAGTGCTGTAATGGCACCTGGTATAAACAATATTACGGGAACTTTTTTTCTATCGCAAGTCTCAAATATACACATCAACCTTTTGAAGAATCCACTTAGAACTGATTTACAGGAGGTTTGGGAATCATAGCATGTTTTCTGGAATATATTTTGCGATTGTAGACATACATACCACCCTAAAATACCTAAACTAAATGGTTGCAATGTTTATCTAGGTGAGAGAGGACCAGAAAGGGCTCCATTTGTTGTGACGGGGGTAAAGGTCTGATCAAGCATGTAAGAATCACTTTCCATGTACTCAGGAAGGTCTCACAAAACCCCAAATTTTGCATTCTAGTTGCAGGTTTGACAATAACTTGATCATCTCTCAAATGGAGCTAGTGGCGTTCTTTGGCTTCCATGCTCTAGATGAGATGTTTTGCAATACAGTGATCATTCTACTTAACCTCTCTAACAAATGAGGTTGTTGTTTAGTAAGTCAAGGAGAAACTTAGAACTTTCTTGCGTTAAAGTCCCTTATGGCCATTAAAAACTATAGAACACACACATCTTCAGTCCACACACCTAACTCTCAGAGAGAGGCAAATCTTTCATGGTGTTTTGATTTTGGTTTCCGAGGTGCAAATAGCAGTCTGCTTCTACAACGTACTGTGTAGGACTGATACTTTTGGCGGTTTCTGCACATATTTCCAAGGGTCCACTGCAGATTTATTATTGCTTGCATGTAACTTCCATTAGCGACAACAGCAAGGAGAAACATCTCTCTTCGGGAGCCTGCGCTTGTGTGTACAATAGTTTCATATGTTCATTTCATGTCTTTGCCTTTCCCCCTTGCATTCTAATTACAAAACAAAGTTACATTTTGTTCTATGCATCCCAGTTGTTCTACTGATAATTTTATTCCCTTCAGTAACTGAACACAGATTTCAGCCGCTTCTACATACTTTACAGGAAAGGGCAGTTCAGAGAAAATCCTGAATATCCCTCTTCCATTGTCCAGAATGTTTTCTTTCATGCCTCTTTACCTGTCGGTATCGAGAAGTGTGTGACTGCAGAGCATTTTTATTATCTGAGGCCAAAGAAAATGTCAATCCATAAAACACGCAGAAAGAAACACTTATTCAGCGAACAGGCTTTGCTCTCCCTCTTGCGGTCTAAGCACGTCATTCACGTAGCCTTTGCTTTTCCTTAGCTCAGTGCACTCTGAATTCAAACGCTCTCCACAGTCTTGGGTTTATCTAGAGAGAACGTGTCACTACTCAAGGGAACGATACAGCCAAAGTTTTCATGAAACACCAATGCTAAATCATTTTGTATAGCCTCTGTTAGGAACCAAATGATGATTTTTATTCTTTTGGCTAAATCTTTTAATATAATTTTTTTTCTTCATTTAATTTTTTTTTAATGTAGCTTGAACACTCTAGACAGGAGGTATCAGGTAGAAAACAATTAACTTTGCTATACCAGCAATCATGTTTTTGATACATTTTTCAGTGACAAGTGTTTGAAAAATACATGAGGCTCTTAGGAAAAGTAGCAGCAAATGAAGCAGTTTCAGGGAAGTTGTTTGGATACTTTAAGGTCACTGCAAGGGAGTGGAAAATTGGAGGCTGTGCTGAACGGAATAGGAAAAAATGAATTTGTCTGTATAACCAGATGGGGAATACTTGAGCTTTTAAGACTTTTTGCAAACAACAACAAAAAACCCACATTGTACTTTAACTGACTCACAGATGACTGTGGAAGAGCAGTTTACACAAGACAACTCTGCACACCTATGTTAGAAATAAACCCGAGAAGAAGGGTAAAGTGCAGTGCGTGCACGCGCCAGAAGAATCTGTAAAACATTTTGCCTCTTTAAACCATAATCCAAACGAAATACAATCCCCGGGTCTCAGTCCAAATCAATGTGCGTATGAGGAAGATCCCTGTACATGTCAGCCAAGCAACATACCAATTGCTTTTTCCAAATACTTTTTAATACTTCAGGCAGCCTTTCGGAAGAGACTGAGATGATGGCTGGTTACCTGAGAGATGTACTCACAGCTCTTTTCAGCCAGAGGGGACGAAGAACCTGCTGCCAACGTGACTCACCGGCACGTGCACCTGCTGCTTCACCCTGTCTAGCACTAGAACACGGGGCATGTCGTTACCTATTGAACACGCAGCTCTGCGGGACCCGTTCATCCCATAATACCCCCACCACTGCCCCCCCGGTGACTGCAGGGTGACTGCACGGTTCCACCCCTCGGGTTTAAAAATGTCATCATTTTTGTCAATGCCATCACATTGACAAATGACCTTCCGCTAAAGGTGAAACTTAGATCGCCGCAAGCTCCGACATTGGAACTGACGCACTTCAGGACAAGCGGATGCGTCTTCCCAACGTAGTCTCCCCTTCAGAAATAAGAGACAAAGTCAGAGGAAGAATTCCCAATTCACAAAGGAAATTAGGGAAGGGGGTACAGGCAGGCCGCCCCTTCCGAAGAGGGGAGCGGAGGGCGGCAGAGGCGTGCGGCCCACCCCGCGCTGCACACGCCCGGAC
>NW_009260133.1:3395906-3396148 GCF_000687185.1 Egretta garzetta
GTTGGCAGTGCCATTGCCGTGTCCCCCCCCAAAAAGGAACGCGAGAAGAACACAACTTCCAAGCCAATGCGCGAAACTAAGTTATTTTTAAAATATCTGCGCTGTCGGCTTTTAGAATTTCACGTAAAAATTAAACATGCGTACCTAGTGTGATGTCACGCTGCGAGCTTTAAAATCACTGTCATCAGGTAAAGGGCATGAAGTGATCTTCTGGGCTTTAATGCTGTTCGCTGCACGCCTTT
>NW_009260133.1:3396241-3453649 GCF_000687185.1 Egretta garzetta
GCCCGAGATCATATATCAGGCCTGGTATCGGGTGCTGGCATGGCAGAGCCCTGGCTGACGTTGTTGCTTCACGGGAACAACCTCACCAATATCTAGGAAAGCAGCAGAAAAACCATTTGTAAATCATATTTTGAAGGAAGTTTTAAATAGCTTAGGCTACAGTTTGAGCACAGAATTATGCAAAATGAGTCAAATGGAAAATAAAGTTGCCAGTGTTTCGACAGGAGTAAGGGCCTGGGCCAGCAACAAACCTGAGAATAACTTCCTTGATTCCCAAACAGGTCCACTTTGTGTCTCATCATTTCCTTTCTCCAGTCCAACCTTTATGGCTCCAAAAATATTTGAAAGTGACGAGTTTGGGTGAAAAGGGTGGAAGAAAAGGGGCCTGCAATTCGAGAGGTACGGTCCAAATGCGTTTGGGCTGGTGAGCGTTTTAGGATGGTGTGGGGAACCCACCGTGTACTGCCCCTCCTATTGAAACAGAAGGAACTTACCAAGCTTTCTCCAGCAGAGAAAGGACGTACAGAACATAGGGACAGAATATGAAGTGTTTAGTTAAACACAGTGTTTTGTTAAAAACAGAGGAAAACACTGACAGTGCGATAAGGAATATGTAAATTTTTACCATGCTTCAAAAAGCCAGAACGTTGTTCCCTCCTTCCCCCTGAAATGTATTTTGATAATTTCCAAGCAGACGGCAAAGAAAAGGAAATTATATCAATCCCTTAGGGGAGAATGTGACATTCTGACTTCTCGAAGCCTACGAAGAGGTTTATAAACTTAAAAAATGAAAAAGACGATTTTAATCTTTCCAGACTTGTCAAACCTGTCTCAATTAATTTTTGATGACATAATTAGAACTTACCGCTTTAATGTGCGCTTTTTTAGTTTACTTTTCAAAAGATTTTATTTTTAAAGACTCGGGGAAAACGGAGGGCTTTGCGGTGGGAACTGGAGCAGGAAGAAGGGGAGGACTCTGTGTAGGTTCGACTGCTGATTCAGAGCACTCTATTAAGCCAAGAGAGATGAACTCATTTTTTTCCTCTCTTGGGAAATCAAACAAGAAACAGGAAGTCATTGATTCAAAGTAAGATCATTCACTCCACAACTGTAAACAGCGTATTATGTGCCTGTAAATATTTCCAGAACCCATTGGCTTTTTGGAAAATATGAAGTAAATTATTATAATCTCTAACAAACATCCCACAATAAAAAGAGTTATTTTCAAACTTTTTATCTGTAATGTTTATACAGTGGAATATTAATTAGCTTGGACATTGAGAAACGACTTGGCTGAACGCATTGTTCGCTGCCAGAAATCCATCTACTCAAATGTTTTGTCTGTTGAAAGACAAACATTTTTAACTCTACCCTGTAATATTGCACCCTACGACAAAGCAAAAATTCTTTCACTACTTGATCCGTTTGTGTTTTCACTACCACAAACACTGAAATACCCTACTGTTAACTAGATGTTGGCCCAGTTCATCTCTGTCTTGGGTAGCTGCAATTAGTCAAAAAGGAAAAAAACATTATAAAAACTCCTAAGTAGACAGTCTAATAGGAAATTGTCATTCCTCTTTATTTGGGATAGCAGAATCCAGGCTGCCTGTCCTAATCAATCAGCAGCTGAAACTTCTGCTTCCTCTGTAAAGCAGAAGAAGCTGCTGGTTGCAAGTGCCACCTTCCCCCCTTGAAGGTGGGGACTCTGCACAAGGAGAGAGGAGCGAGGATTAGGGACAGGACAACGGTGAGCAGGCTGGTTCCCTGACAGTCCAGGGAGTTTCCTGCCAACCGTAAAAGAAGGGGGAAAATGGTAAAAGACACCGCTCACCCAGAAGGCTTGCAGCTGAAATGACTGTGTGCTTTAAAGTTTAGAATTTGGGTGTTGTAGGATCGGCTCAGGAAACTATTTTAATAACGTGCTTAAATCTCAGTGATTCCATGGGGATTCCTGAGTGGGGGATTCCTGAACAGGGATGGTTGTAACCTCAGGCTTAACAGCTGGAATCATAGCCTGCAGGACCAAGAAGAAAAGGGAGTCCAGAATGGAGCAGTTACCTTCAGACAAGCGATGGTGGTGATCCTCTTCTTTCCTCTAACTTAAGATACGGAATGAAAGGAACAAAAAAATAGGGTATGTGAAAGGAAGGAAAGTTTTGAGACAGTGAGTTTTTCACCTCCTCAGCTATGATGAACTTGAGAATAATTTGAGACATTGAAAATTGAGAAGAGAACTAGAAAATACTACTGTACTGAAGAAAAGTTAAAGACTTTCTGGAATCTTAGTCATGACTTCGATCTCTCCTGCGATGCTTTGCCTTTTCCTTTTTTCTTCCTGGTGTCAGAACAGTGGAAAAGATAAAGCCATAGGTCCTTCCCCTCTAGCTGATGAGAGCTTGGGGAAGGAGGGGAACTGGGGCTGCCTCCTCTAACAGTGGGAGGGAGGGGAGTGCTTGAACCCAGGCTCCTGATGGACTGGAGTAGTCATGGGGAGGGGGGCTCTCAGACGTCACTTATTAATCCATGCTAACTGGGTCAGGAGTTGCAGTGTAGGGATCTATATTATGCATGGTTTTCCTGTGCCAGCTTCTTCCATCACACTGAAAATGGTTGCTGCTTGGCCTTTCCTTGTCAGTGTCCATTGTCCACGACGAAGGTGACGAACATGCAGCATAACCTTATGACTGGTGATTTTTGTTTGTTGTGATCTTCCAGCTGCCTTCCTCCAAATGGTGTTTTTATGGCCATTTGTTATTTCAGAGATAAATTGAATACTTAGGGGACGCTCAAGCTTTATTTTCAAAGCCAAACCTATGTGTTCAGAGCACTGCAAAGGCCAGGGCCTTTGCTCACAAGGGAACTTCTTGCACTGAATGGTTACATTCAGCCATCCGCTTACCCTCTACTAAGCTGTCTACAAATAGTTGGAATACAACAGAGCCCAGTCCTTCTGCTTACACACAGATGATTTTCTTGGCTTCTCAGACTCAAACCATGATGAGCCAGCTCTCATGCTGAATACTTTTTCCAGTAGTGCTTGTCCAAAAGGGCACTGAGCTTAATTTCCAGAAGGCGTGAGCAGTTAAACATAGATAAAAGCCCAGATTTGAACCCGGAACAGGCATGAATCGGGATGTCCTGAGATCTGCAACAGCTAATGTAATGGGATTGGTTTTCACGGGGGGGACCCATTAGGGACTGTTTGCTCACCTGCCTTTACCTTTGGAACCATAAACTCCCCCTTGCATCTCATTAAGGATGTTAAATTTTAAAGGCAATTTGATTATGCATAAGAATTTTAAAACAATTTATAAAGAGTCATCTGCCAAACATTAAACCTGCATAAAACCAAATGTGCTGCTAACTCACAGGTAGTTGCACCTATATAAGGCATTTTCTTAGCAAAAGCTCAGTTCTCTACAAGCCTCTTCTATGTAAGAAAGGATATACACAGTAACTGAAGATTAAAATGCGTGATGTGTCTCTGCTTATCAAGGAAAACATATTGCAGCCCCAAAATAATTGAAGAAATTAAATTATGATAAAGCTAAATATTATCAACACAGATTTCAGAAATCTCCCAGTTATGATAAGGGCCTTTGTAGATTAATGTGCTTTTACTAAGTTTTATGAAGCCATACGTGTACAAAATTTGGGGGCATTCTTGAGATTTATATAAAATAAGTTAGTATGTATACTGAAAAAAGGTCAGACATTAAATACAGACTCAATCTGACATGGGCATTTTTTTCCCTTTCTTTTTCCAGCATAAATATGGCTGAACTTTCAGAGCCAGAAGGTACTGTAAACTGGAAGGAAAGATGTTTAACTCTGGAGTCACAGCTAATGAAATTTCGTCTCCAGGCAAGCAAGATCAGGGAATTGTTAGCAGAAAAGGTAGGTCTCGGGATATGAATTTTTAATGCTGTATAAATGATTTTATTTGATGATGGGGTCTGATCACATGTCGTGGCTTGAGATTACAAGTACTGGGATTTTTTTCAGGAGGAAAAAAAAGGCATTCTAAAACAAAATATATGAAAAACAGGTATGTTTTAATGCTTGTGAAAGAATTTCACACACTAGATTTGCCAGCAAGAAATGTTCATTTTCAAATAAGAACACACTGCAAACTCTCCTGCAGAGAAAAATATGTATCCAGTAATCACTTTTACAACACTGAAGTTAATATTTAGCACATTTTCCAAGGTATTTAAGATCTGATTTAAGACACAGAAATCACTGGGGAGAAAATCCAGAAGTATTATTTTCCCCAGTACTCCTTACCAAATCATATAATTTACCAGACTTGTTTTTCCTATAATAAGACATCTCCAACTATGGCATATTGTATTTGAAATATGAAAAACCCCCACCGTTGTATTTACCTGGCAAGATTTTTGCAGAACAAGGCAATTAAAAGAGTACAAGAGATAAAACTTTCTAGAGAATCTTTGGGACTCTGTTATCATTAATATTGACTTCACTGAATTTCTACTTTAAAAAGTTACTTTGTCAAAGCTGCTCAGTTTTTCCTAGAGCTAAATTTTCCATCAGTTATTCCCCCCCAAAAGAAAAATAAAATTCAGATCCTTTTGTAGTACGTTAGAGTGACAATAGTTTTATTTTATATATTTATGTTAATGCTTCTCTTTTGTGAGCTTATCCAGTCTCCCTTTGAAGCCATAAATAAATTTAGCATCCACATTAAGCCCTCTTTGAGACATTCCTATTTTACTGTATTTTGATGGGGCCAAGAACTAAATAGTATTCAAGCAGGAAAACCATGTGGTTTTGTACTTATGAAAAACCGTGGATCATGTGTACAGTTATGTGCTCCACTCCTTTCTTAATAATGCTTAACATTTTGTTTTCTCTGACAGCTAAATTAACCATTGAGTATGTTTTCATGGAGATACCTACTTAATTCCAGGATCTTACTCAAAATCCTTTGGATTTCCATGTTACGCATAATTTGTTACTTTATTGACCAGTCACTACATTTTGTAAGGATCTTCTTTTCTTGTCAGAAAGCTTGTATTATCCTGAATAAAAAAATACCATCAAAAAACTTGGTCACTTCACTGCCCGATGCCCATTACCAAATGTCTATGATTGTGCTGAACAGCATACGGCCTGAACGGATCTCTGCAGATCTGCACTGATAGCCATCGGTCACTGTGGGAAGCAACCAGTCACCTACTATTTTTATTGTTGAGCCATTTTTTTTCATGCATGGAGGGACATTCCCTCTTACCCTGTGGCTGTTTGTTTGCTTTAAACACTTTCAAAAATCCAAAAAAATACATAAGCCAGATCTCCCCTATCTACAGCCTTGGTGAATCCCTCAAAAAACTTCAATAGCTTTGTGAGCCAACTCTTTATAAGGGCCGCTTTGACTCTTCCCTCGTCTATCGTACTTATCCATGTGCGCCCCTAATTCTGCTGTTATAGTTTCTACTAATTTGCTTACTACAGACATCAGACTTAGAGATCAATAGTGGGTTCAACCGTATCATCCAGTTCTTGACTGAATATCATTTGGCAATTTGTTACTATTCATTTTATCTATTTGTGCCAAATACCTGCTTCGGCATGACTAAAAATACTGCTGTTAGAAAGCAGTGTAGTTGAAAACTCTTATTTTTTTATCCAATCCTGCAATTTTCCTGTATGATAAACTCTCATTGAACAGGTATTGCAGAATATTGGGTTTTGAAAGTGTGACCAGCTGTAAAAATGGCATCCTTTGAAATTTCATTTTAAAGTGAAAAGAAAAAAAAAAAGGAAAAATACTTGTGTCCTTCATTCCAGTTAGCAAAGCCCACAGGTGAGTTAAGAAATCATTATCACCAGGCTTGGAGGAGAACATCCATCACAGAGTACAATACTGTCTGCTGTACCACTTAACAGGTTATTGGATGCTTACGCGGTCGGGGCTGTTAGATGTCACATCTCTCTTCTGCCTCTTTACCCTATTTGGATCACTACTGATCGGGATGGAAATCAAGTGGCTAAACGCTGGACATGACTTTTCTAGGGACTTTCCAGCAGCCATAACGACCATGTTTTATGCAGCTGCTGATGATTATAGTTTTGGCAATCAAAAAGTTAAGATTCATGAACAGCACTTAACAAACTATCTGAATTTAAAAAAAAAAGATTTTAGAAGTTTGAATGCTTTCTATTTGACTTTTCACTTTGTTCCTTTACAGTTTGCATTTACAGGCTCTTAACTGCTAGAAGTGTCCTCTTAAATGATTAGAAATCTATGCATAATCATATAATTTCAGAAGTTGGCATTAAAAAAAAAAAAGAATAAGAGGGGTAAAATCACAAATCTTCAGCACTGTGCCTGAAACAAAGCATTCAAAGGAAAATTCTCATCTGTGAGTACTATTGCATGACAGACATAAAACCCTCATGGGTAATAAACTCTGCAATTGTAGAAAACAGAGGAAGAGGGATATTGTGACAAAACAGGTGGTGTCTGAAGGAAGGTAAGAGAAATGAATTGGTGGTAATTCTCCAGTTTTCCTCCTCTGTGTGTATTTGAGAGGTATCTCTTGAAGACAGTGAATCAGGAAAAGGAGTTTCCATCCTATTTCACTGCGTATGACTTGTCAGAAACTGCCAGTGGGTTCTTCCCCTTATATTTGTTCCATAATTTACTCTGAAACCAGATTTCAGTAAGGGTTTGCTTAAATCTGTCCCTTTTCAATATCTGTATCTGTGACCTATGTGCTTCTGTAAATGTATTCAGGCAGTGGATTAAGTGAGGTACTTTTCTTATGCACTGGAAATCAGGTACCTTTGCAAAGTTGTTTTATTTAGTAGTGCCTCTGCAAATAAATGAATGATCAACATGGCAAGCCTTCGGTATATTCTTCTAATAGATATGCTCTAATTAGGAAAAAACCCAAACTATTTACTGGGTTTTGTAAGTCCAGCAAATACTCATCCTTGAACCTCAGTGGTTGAAGACTTTAAGAAATTTGCATTACAAGTGCATTTCAGCAGTATGGCTGTCAGAATTTTAATTTTGTAGTGAACTTAGGGAGAAGAAGAGAGAGGAGCAAAGGAATATACAATGTTTTCAGAAAACTAATCCATTCACTGTTGTTTATTTGTTTGGGTTTTTTATTTGTTTTCATTTTGCCAAGTATAGCCTATATTTATAAATCTAACATGCAAAGAAAGAGACCTTGTTGGAGTTTTAAGCAGAAGCTGCTGCTGTAGGTGGGAGAGGTCTTTGCAGGAATTTAAGGAATGATGTAGAAAGTATCCCTAGTATGCCAAATTTAGGATGGCTGTGGAACTGATTTTTAAGTAGAAGCATTTATTTTAATGCAGCTTGAGTCTTATGCATGTGAAGAGTTTACTAAAAAAACCTTCACTGAATAAAAGATTGCAATATTCTGCTGCAAGTTTAGCTGCTAGCTAGCATTTCATGTCATAGGAAAAGTTGGTGACCCTCATTCTTTTCATAGTAAGTACATTTTTCACCTAAAATACATGTGCAACATCAGGTATAAAGTTAATGTTTGTCCTATCACTAAAAATCATTTTAGTAGAAGAACTACATAGCTGTGTTAAATTTCCTCTTGGGCAGCCTCCACTGAATTTCTTTTTCATCAGACCCCATAAGGACTGAATATGGCACTATCCCAAATGTTGCATCATGAACTGTCCAGTAATACTCAATATTCACACGAATGTCTCCAAGTTTGTTTCCTTCAGTGCTGAGGGCCATTATTTTATGCTTTCAATGACTTTCAACAAATATAAATGAGAGGATTATTTTCATATATGTATTGATTTGTTTACTTTTAACCTTCCATTTGGATATTCTCTGTATACTTGCTCAGCTAGCAACTGAGTGTGTACATGACAAATGCAATAATATTTATGCTTTCTGTACAGATTATGAAAATGGAATGATAACTGATTTTTAGGCCAAATCCTATTTCCAGTATATTCCAAAGCATAACACAGTTCTGACTCTGTCTTATAAACCAACAGCTAAATCCATGTCCCACTGTATTTTCATTCATTTCACAGGCATCATTTGACATTTTAAAATGAAGCCCATGCCGTGTGTTTTGTTATCTGTGGCATGACAATTTCAAGATAAATGTTTTCAGAGGAAAAGTCCGTAACACATTTGACTTGTGCAGTGATTGCCAATATGAAAATTGTAAAAAAGCACAAGGAGTGTTTCCATTTGCATTCAAAGGATTATGAAGGGTAAAGTAAAAAGGAGCAAAATACCGTAGTACCAAAATTATTAAAATGAAGGTTAGTTTTCGGTATTTCAGTTGCTCTTAAAAAACTTCCTGTCACGGAAAACAGTTCAGGTGCAATTAGGAGATACAAACAGGAGAAAGCAAGGACAGTTAAAGGGAATAAAAAAGTTTATATGGTTAGAATCTTAAGTTTGTTTATGCCTCTTTAATACCTGTATCTTTTTCCCTATAACTGTATTTTTATCCCTTGTCTAAAAGTTTATGCCGTGCCTTTTTATAACAGTGGGGCTTTTTTTTTGTTTCACTGTTTTTGTATGTTTTAAACTTACATTCTTTCTAAGGAGGGTGAAGATGGAAAAAAAATGAAAAACGAGAACTCAGGAAGCAATAAATTAGCTGTTCTTGTAGAGGCCAGGCTGGGTAATGGCATGAAGGAGAACAGCCCTTGTGTGAGGCCAGAGGATGAGTATTTTCCCTCTGGTGGTGTGGAGACAAGGGCATCCGTAGCATTCCAGCCCACCTGAGATGGGGAAGTTGATGGAAGTTGTGGAAGGTGTGGTAGTGGGCAGGCACCTGTGCAGATCCTTAGCCGATCTAGTATTTGTTTAGCATTTCACTTGTAGGAGCTACAAGATGTTTTTTCTCCATTTTTCGTGGAGGGAACTCTTTTTGCACTTAGAAATTATGCATTTAATTTTCATTCCCTCAGAGAGTATTTTCAGGCTTTAAATATCCGTTGTCATGTCTTCAAACTGCGTTATGCTGCCTTACATATATTTCTGGAATCTCTCGCTCCCTTACCATCTCTGTTTCCTAGGTGTCCTATGCACTTTAATTTCATCAATAAATTCCATTTCAGTCAAGTTTTCAATTTTTTAAACTTTAGCAGTCAGTGGTACCTTTGATTCTTAAGCCATCACCTCTCAGGCAGTGGCATGGAAAACGGCCTCCTGTTTCTGATGTTCCTGTTGTGGCTCTAATCGGAGCTCAGAGTTCAGCGAGACAGAAGTTAGCATGATTGCCACAACTGCAGTACAATGATCAAAACAAAACAAAGCAGGCGGCTGCCTTTTTAATACAGATGAACAACCAGTTGTCGATACCTCTCTCTTTTCATTTTAAGCACTATGTGAGACTTCTTTTTCCTTGCCTGCCAGAGTGCTTTGCTACATTCTTCCATCTTGCTAAACAGCATCTTCACTTCTTTCAAGGTTTTGAATGCTATAATAATGTCTGTTTGTGCTACAGTGGCGGTCTACGTAATTTGTATTTGATTGTGACTCTGCAACTTAACTACCAAGATGTGAGTTGGAGAAGATGACAGCCAGAAAGAGGGGGCATTCCTAGTATTTTACCAGGCTTAGGCAAGTCCCATGACTGACACTGGGAAAAGCACCATTGTTCAGCCCACATCGTTGCTCATTTGACCTGCCCGCCCTGCACTGCCTCCCCAAATCCCACTGCTGAATTTAACTTTTTAAAGTCTGTATATTTACTGGCAGCTGTCCTAGACTACTAATTCTGGAAGAGTTCCCTCCCCGAGTTTTTCTGTTCCGTATTTTTAATTTATATAGTTTCCAGAAGAAAACATTAATTTTACTATAATGAACTCAGCTGAAATGTGAAAGATTGCTTTTTCATATGTACTTTTCACCCATTTAATAAGCGGTAGGAAAACCTTTTGAGCTAAACTATTATTCTCCAAATCATGTTTAAATATTGAAAAGAACTTGAAAGAAGTCAAATATAACTCAGTGGTAAAACTGGTCTCATGTCACGGAGGCTGATAAAAATTTTGAGCCTGATCATTTTGGAAACTGAGCAGATGGAGACTGATAATCTTTGTAGGTTTCATTTTGTTCCACAGAAAGGCTCTTGTGCGAAGCATAGTTTATGCAAATGAGCTGAAGAGCTAAAAAGGAGAGTAAAGAGAGATTTGCAATTAAGAAGTGCCTTTTGGTTAACTAGGAGAGCAGTGCCAGAAGTTGCTGTAGTTGGAAGTGGGCAGGATTGTCATTCAGTTCATTGAGACTGTAGAACTACTAGCCATCTTCAGAAGCAGCAGGAGTGTATATATGTGTATATACATGTGTATACATACATATATATACATATAAAGTTGGCATCAAAGAACCAGATTGCTTTTACACTCTGTATTTCTGACCACAATTGAGGCAGAGAAAAGAGATGGTCCCTATGGTGAACTATCTGAACAGAGAAAGAGAGAAAATGAAGAGGTGGAGTTGGTTGGATGGCAAATTTTCAGAGGAATATTTGACAGTGCTTTGTTCATGAGAAGAATTGTTGCCTTTTACCTTTTAACTGGTATTAAAAATGGAGAAGATGGGAGGAGGAAAAAATGGGAGTTCACTGAAAAGTGGCAGCTTGCAGCTGCCAGGTTGTGAGTGCTAAGCTGAGTTTTGTAGTAGTCATAACCTAGGTGAGCATTCAGGTGGGATTTGGAGGAGAAATAAGGCTGTAGCTTTGGGGATTTAAGCCACATAACTAATTCTTTCATCATTTTTTTCATGTAGGAAATAGTAAAAACCAGTAAAATTCCATATACTGTGAACCAGTAAAATAGCGAAGAAAATTCACCATGCTTGATACGTGAGTAGCCTAAGGAACCATTTGAGCCCCATTAAGACAGCCTAATTTAGCATTAGCCCTTTTGGGGAGATCTATGGCAAAAATAAGACTGGGTTCAGAAAGCAGTTCTTCATTTTGATGACTAAATCCGTACCGTTGAGAAATATTTCTATAGGTATCATCTTGTTCTAGGGGGAAGCTTTTGTGCTTTTTTTTTACTGAAGGCATATTTAAATTTCTAAATATAGGTAGGTCTGAAGTATCGCTTCCTAGATTTATGAGACAAGACAGATTTCTATTAATTAGTTAAAATGCAAAGTTTGTATAAAAGATAAGTCTTTCTAATTATAGTGTTGCCTTTGGGATAAAAAAAATCATCCAGTAAAGAACAAATTATATCTACCCAAGGCATGTGCTAATTCCTTCTTCACAAATTATCTTCTTGTTTAATTTTCCTGTGAAATATTAATATCTTGATTTTACATCTCTATTCTTTAGTTGCTTTGTCTGTGTGGCTTAATTGGTCAGGTCGTATTTTAAAGTTTGGTGTAGTTTATAAAGATTTAGCACTGTCCTTATGGAAGATACATAACACATAGAAAAGAAATCAGTGTCCAGACAGAAGGAATAATGTCTGAAAATGTGGATAGAACATAGCCAGTCAGCTTTTTAATAAATTACTTAGAGAAATAGGAGGAATATTACTGCAGAGGAATATTAAGCTAAACCACCAGAAGAGAGACCTTTTTGTAAAAAGAGTAAGTCGTGCTTCTAAACCAGTTTTAACATTGCTTTTAACTAATGAATGTATGCAACGCTTTATACATGTATAGATTGGGCATAGCATATTTTAAAATGTGAAAACTGGTGGTCATCAAAGCCACTGCCAAACAGATGACTTGCTTTTAAGCAGTACTGGCTCTTTTCTTAAGGAAAAGGAGAGATTTGTTGAAATATTTGGGTTTAAACATAGGAATATAGAACCAAAAGGGGAAATCTTGGTCACAGGCAGTGCTCTGGAATAGCTGGCAGACTTATTCTTCAAACCATTTATAAACTTATCAAGCACCGCATAAAAAGTCAGATCTTTTGCCTTTATAGCTTCTATTAGAAGGCAGTTCCAAAATCTTTTTTAGTCAATGTGGAAAATGAGGGTCTTCTCATTTCCAGGCTGTGTTGTTTTTTCATCACCTGTTTATATCTGCTTGCCCCTTTGAAAGTTGTAGGCGTGTTTATACCTCACTTGCTTCTCCCATTTGTTTATAGAAGCAACCATATCCCCATGTTTCTTCAGTTTTGGTAAGTCCTATGTGGTTGAGGACTGATAGTTCACTAAATCTAAAATTGGACAGATTTAGTACTTTTCTTTTTATGTGGAACACTATTTTTCACCCACAGATGGTTTGGGCCTTTTTTTCAGATGAGGAAGTATTGAAAAATTGAAATGCAAGGAAAAAAGCAGACTCTAAAGATACCGTTCTCAAGTCACTGAAGTTCTGCACTTAATCAATAGACAGGCTGTATTTCTGCTTCAGAAACATTAGGTTTTAACTCCTTTTTCCATTTTGAAAACTCTGACCTATTATCAGCACACTTTGAAAGGCTAACAGAGAAGTGATGTTTTCCTTTTAGTTCATTAATGGCAGTAGTTTTTCCTGTATTTATGTCAAAGAGATTTCCAAAAAGTCTATGTGATATAACTGTGTTGTTTATACTATTAAAAATTAGGAGACTGTGTATTATGCACTGATCATAATGTAAATTTTAAGTGTGAATGGGACAAGTTACTATGTTGAAAATTGACTTGGATAAAAGATTAGGATTTTGTTCCTATAAATAACATACATTTTCAGATCTGAAAAAGGAAAGAATTAAAGGATTTTTATTTTGAAAATAAAATATGTCCTTTAAAATTATTAAATAATTATTTCAAATATCAGGAAAATTATCAATTTAGTGCTGTAATTTCTCTCTAACACACATTACAGGAACAATGATCCATATATATGTATATAAATGAATGCATATATACACACATATGCATACAAATGGGAGTATTTTTTAAAATTTATGAGTGATGACTTCTGACTTTATACCCTTTGGTGCAAAAGTAGATGTGATTTCATGGCGTACATGGTTTAATAAAACAAAAATTTCTTTATTTGCACAAAAATACGTGTTGAACATTTCTGAATACAGTCAAGAAATTTTCAAGTGATCTTTGAAAAAGAATTGCTATATGATTTGCTTTCATATTGTAAGAAATTCCCAGTGACTGTGTGTTGTGCTTCAGTGTGCAAACCTCCAATGCAGTACACCTCTTTGTTTTTATTGCTGCTATGTTTCTTCAAAGCATTCAGTATTTATTCACATGTGGCATTTCTCTGTTCATTGTTTGAACAAAAATAGCTAAATTTGATGAGTGTCAGATGTAGAGTGGTTATTTTCTTACTAAGTTTAAAAACAAATCTGTTTCTAACAATAGATACTATTCTCCATAATTCAGCTAATTGATGCAGCATGCACTAACACATTTTCTTAAAATTGTAAGAGGATTTTTGAACTCAAAAAGAGGAGGAGAAAGTGCAGGTTAAAGTAGCAGTCTGTTCTTCTGTACTTATGCTGATCTTGTTCTTTAGTCAGTATGCATGTATTTTTTGTTCATGGGCCTAAAACATTTATTCTTTATATTTGAGACTGTAAAACCAAAACCAGTATAGATTACGACAGGACACCTCTGAATCCTTAATGAATTTTGAAAAGAGCCTGAACCAATCATAGATGTGCACTACAAGAAGATTGCTTATAGGAGGTTTGTTGAACTGGGGCATTACATTATGTAGCATCAAATTATTGAAATGCTGGCCAATTTAGCTGTAATAGAAGTGGTCATGTTTGGTAACTATGGTATTCCATTCTTGCTGAACAGTATAGATTTCTTTTTTTTCAACAGGAGCCTCCTAAAATAAATTGAAGACCCTTTAGAAATTTTCCAAATAAAATCTCATGTTTAGTTGTTGCCAGGAAGCTGACTGACATATCCATATTGTGAGATCACCCAAAGCTTCTTAGCATACCTTCTTGAAATAGTTAACTCTTACAGAAGCAAAAATAAACCTCGTACTTCCATTTTTAATCTCTGAATGCTATTTTTCTTGGTAATTACTCTCTCAGCTCGTTTGGCTCCTAGCTTTACATTCAGTTTAGCAATAGCTTTATTCAAATCATATTCTTTCTCCCAGTAGTCTACATGAACATATTATTATGTTCCTGGTCCTATGCAGCAGTATATATTCCTAGCAAGAAGTGCACCATATGGTTTCAGTGCAGAAACACAGAAGGAACTTAGGTCTGTAGTGCACTGCATTATCCAGAACTCAAGCTGCTGTGCAGAACAGCAGCACTACTGCTTAATGCTTGTGCAGTGGTTTAGTAATCACTGGATACCTCTAGAGAGACTAGTTGTTTTCAGGTGTAAGCCGAGTCCCCTAGTTGAGCTGCACTGGCAGCTATGTGGACCTGGCAAGCAGCATTTTCAGGTTTTATTTCCATTTATTAAATCTGCCAGGTTTCTGATATGACCTTCAGCTGAACTGAATTTTACTTAGGGGAACATAAATTGTGAATTACTGCCATGGCAATCATGTGCATTTACAAATTGTTTGTGAAAATGGATTAACAACTTGCTGCCCATCAACAGTGAATTCCACATTATAAATATCTGAAGGAGTTTTATTAACAATGTTCACTATTGATATCATAGCTGCACTTTTACTTGGTTTAGCATAGTGCTTTTACTACAGTGGAATGTTAGCTGACCACATATTCAGAAATAACCTCGATTGCTGAATTCCCAACTCACTGAAAAAGAACTGTCTTAAAAACTATATTCAAGTAAGTCTTGTAAACCAAACTTCTATTTGGACATAAAACCAAAAAGACAGATGGAAAGTAACTTTAGAATTCAGAATTCTAAAAATTAAACTCATAGTTTAAATCTCAACATGAAGTTCTACAAATACAGAATTAAATGCATGTGACCAGAGAGGAACACCGAAGGTTCACCTCCTCCTTGTCCGTCTGTCCAGACTGTTAGTACATGAATGAGACAGTTGTTTCCTTAGAACTGTTCTTGCAAAACAACTCACTGAGGACCTGTCCCTAGCCATGCCTATTGTGAAATGTTTGTCGCTCTCGTATCAACAGTGTGTTGCGGTACTATGATGTAGACTTGGGAGTTTTTGTATCATATGAGAAGGCACTGGAAGGTCAGTCACAGCTTTTTTTCATGTTAGTGAAAACTCATTTTCTCCGTTTTCAGTTTTTGATTGATAGAAAATGATGACTCGGTGTCCTTGTCTGGATGAGGTGCTAAAAGTACACAAAACTGTTTCATGTGATTGACAACATAATTGGGGAGAGGAAAAAAAAAGAGACAGAGAGAGAATAAGAAACCGAATGATGCCAGAAATCGAGTACAAACAGGGCAGAATGAAACTTGATTATTTTAAAACTAAGCAGTAAACTGGAGAAGGAATAAATGATTTTCATTTGTATTATTTGTATCACATGCTTTTCTATAAACAATTTTGAAGCTGAATATTGAGTATCCCAATGTTAAGTATTTGATGTTTCATCCTCTTCAGATGAATGGAGGTCTTAGCTAGGTATTTCCTGAAAATCAGTAAGTCCTTAAGTTAAGAAATAATACATTCATTTCCTTAGGTACTTTCTAGTATGATTTCAAACCCTAGTTTACTTTTTAAAGAAGTCATAATACTGTTGTTCACCAAAATCAGACTAGAGAGCTCTTACCAAAATGTAAAAACATGTTTTTAAAAAGTTTCCTTCTGGCCTCCTCGGTTACACATTCTTGGAAAAGCCTTCAAAATGAATCATGTGAAATGCAGGGGGTTTCCGAGGCCTGGGGCAAAGGTTGAGCCTGTGATTTATCAGGCATCATTAAAATGTAACAGATCAGGGTCTCTCACTTCTCAAAAGGGACCTGCAATCACTCCTCATGTTGTGCTGGTCTCTGTCTTTATCCATTTCTACTGTGGCGTTTCACATTTTTTTTCAGTGTAGCACCTGAATCCCCCATGTCTCTTCTGCCTCCTTTTGTGCAGAGGGTAGAGGAGTCTGGGACAGGCCTTGTAGCACAATACCTCCCAAAAGCTAAATTTGTCAACTTCAGAAGAATTAGCAGCCAAATTGTATAATGTGCCAAGTAGCCTTTACTCTTGCCAGTTTTGGAAGGACATGAAGGAGCTTAGCACTAAGACTATGAGCCTGCATGAAGAAAGTTTCAGGGCTATTGTCAAAGGAATTTCTACTCTTGGTAGCAGGGAAAAAAAGCAGTGTGTCATATAGCAGCCACAAAATTGTACTATGAAAAAAAGTTGTGTTCATTTTTTTCCTGTAGAAGAATCTTAACAATGTTTTATTTTGTCATAATGAGTAATTATCTTCCCAGTCTGACATACTGTTTATCCTTCTATGTATTTTTATGCTCCTGCCCACAACCTGTCTTTTCCTTTTTCAAAACAGACCATGAAAATGTGGTATTTCTGGTGATGGACAGAAGGCATGGCCATTTTACTGTATGTTTTTGTGTATCTACAGATGCAGCAGCTTGAGAAACAAGTTATAGATGCTGATCGTCAAGCAGAGAGAGCTTTTCAGCAGGTATATATATATAAAAATTGGAAAATATCTCCACTAGCTATGTGCATGTTACTGTAATGAAGGGAAATTCAGAATATTGCTGTTTTTCTTAAGTATTGCTCAAAAGGGAGAAGACAGTTTCTTTTTGCATCTATTGATTTGTCTTACCGGAGATGTTCCAACACCTTTCTCTGCTCACTATCCAGTTCAGTTCAATAAAGTCAAAAGCTAACAGCACGAATCAAAAATAGGTACATGTAATGAGCTTCTTCACTGATACATAATGAGCCTTTGATAGATGATGCACATGGAAGCAAAAGGGAGAGGAATCAGTCACCTATTTTAGAAAACCTGGAAGGAAATAAAATGAGGCTATCCAATACAGTCTCAAACTAGGATTAGTCTATGTTGTTTGTTCTTCTTGTAGAAGTTACATCACCTAAAGAACGAGATTGTGGCTAAATATTTAACCAAAGTTGCCTTTTAATTCCAAATGGCAGATAGAGCTACTGCAGACATGTTATGAAGAAATCGCTGGTATTCCCTAAAAATCCTTCATATCTTACTGTGAGACAGATAGAAACTGAAAACTGTAAGAATAAAAATGTTCATGTACTAATTTGGAATTAGAAAATGTTCCTGACTACAAGCCAAGTACTTTTAAGATATTTTTTAGAATGCTTCTGATAATTTATTGGGGTTTTTTACACTGTGCAATTGTTTATTTATTTAAAATGTTGTTTATTAAGCCTAACAACAGCTCCCTATATGTAAACTGCATTCTCCCCATATTGGTATTTCTAACAGCTTGTGTGTTACAAACCTAGAAGCCTCTCACTAGTACTAACAAAATCTGTATAAGGTCTATCAGTGTTTTGCCAGTCCTATTGGTATTAGATGCATGGGGAGACATAAAAAACTGTGGAATTTCTTCTCCAATAGGCTTCAGAACCTTGCAGGGTTATCTTGGGCAATTTTAACAGTCCATTTTGTGATCAAATTACTGTGTTTAACTTGGAGCATTATGTTTCTTAAAGTCTTATGTTTGACCTTCCAAATAGGTCCAGGTCATGGAAGAAAAATTAAAAGCAGCTAATGTTCAAACGAGTGAATCAGAAACCAGGCTGTATAAGAGATGTCAAGATCTGGAGATCCTGATACAAGATAAAAACGACATAATACAAAAATTGGAGCAACAACTTGAAGAACAGGTTAGAAATAATGGTGTCACAAAAGATGAGCATCAATTCCATTCTTCATTATACAAAAGGAAAATAAAAATTAAGATTGATAGAGGACAGAAATGTTTAGCATTATTTCTGTTGTCTGATTGAAGAGGTTCCCATTAGAAGTATATAATTTGAATAAGGTTGATTCACTTGGAAATTATGCTCTGGCATCCTTTGAAAAAACATGTAACTTTTAAAAGGGGAAAGACAGATGTTCTTCCTCTTCACTATCTCCTCTGAAGACCTTTCATTTTTCCTAGAGGAAGGAGGAACAGCAGCCTCTGTAAAGAGCCTATTAATCTTTTTTTTTTTTTTTTTTTTTTTTTCAAAATCACCATATATTAGCCAGGAGACTGAATTACTTCAAGCAAACTTAGGATTTGTGTCTGAAGATAGTACTCAGGCAGACTATAATACTCAGTGAAAAATATGCTTATGTCAATTTTTTTCCAGAAGCAAATAAGACTGCAAGAAGCAAAAATCATAGAAGAAAAAGCAGCTAAAATAAAAGAATGGGTGACAGTCAAGCTCCATGAGGTATAACTCTTGCTACAATACTTACACAGAAAATACAGTGGTGTGACTGGATACCCCTTAGGGTTTTTGGCTGTTAAAGGGCTTTGTGCCATAGTAAAAAAAAATGCTTCCCAGTTTCATTGATCTATACAGTTATTTGCTTGAAAGAGGAAAAATGAAAACAACAGCACAGAGGGCAGAGTATCCCTGTCACCTGAATTCTGATGGCTAATTTGGTCAGCTTGTATACTTGGGTCCTCTTTATGGAGAAAGGGCCCAGAACTGCTCTCTGGAAGGTGTACTTGCCTCCGCCAATTGAGAGAGATTAGCTGGCAAACTGAGCTTGTTCAAGCAGATGCCGAAAGTGTGAATAATGCCCAGAAAGCCGAACAAGTCTGCTGGGGCCTGGCAGAAAAAAAGACTTGATCCTTTTCTATTTTCAGTGCCTACAGTACTCTTAGTCATGAATAGTTTCAGGGGCACCAGCTCGCTCTATTCCCGAAAGAGACCCATTGCCTCCCCTGTTTCTCTGCTGCGGTGAGACAACCATGTCCTTGCCCTGCCTAAGGCTGCCAGTTTCCATGTGCAGCTGTGCTTTCTCCTCCTTGTGCGTATAAAACTTAAAGCCGCCTGTAAAAGTTAAAATCCCACTCTGTTGTGGTCAACTGGAAATTATACTTGCTCCAGTTGAAAATCAATTAAATTATTATTTTTAAAGCAGGAAACGAGAATTAATATTTACTACTAGTCTGTGAGGGGAGTTTTTGAAATAATTGAATAAAAATGCAATTAAGTTTAGCTAAAATGATCTTGAAAAAGTTTGGACAAAATCAAATATGACTCAAACTATTTACTTAGTTTGAAACATGGAGAACATCAAGCTAGTTTCACAGGGATGGCTAGGTATCCCCCAACGGGAAATGGAATTGCTGGCTCCCCTCTGTGTGATATGGGATACCCAGATTCAAATCTTCTCTTTGCCTAATTCGGAGCAGGAGTTTGAACCAACATCTTTTACCTCCTGGTAGTGGGCTACAGTAATGGCTTGTTGGGTGTCTTCTTCCTGTAGAAGGTCTTCTGCTCTGTATAAAGCTTTTCGGTACCTATTTTTTTAATCCTGGCTGTGGCATGGTAGGAGGCATTAGCACCGGAATTCCCTCTAATTCCTCTGCTTGCTCTTGGGTTTGCAAAGTGGCACAAAAGTTTTTAATTCTAGCCCTCTGCTTTTATTAGAAATGCCAATGCAGATTTCTTTTATCTTAATTATTAAGGCTTTTTAAAGCAGTCTTGGGTTTGCTTGGTTGGGGGAATGATTTTAACAGAAGTTGGGCAAATAGTCATTGCAGGGAATTTCATTGTTCAGTATGAACAAATGCCTAGACTGGCATTAAGTAGCAGAGAGGAGCTTACCATTTAAACTAGCTTTATCCTTAGATAGGCAGAAATTCAAAGAAAATCTAAATGATGTAATGACTTTAAAAATTGTTTTACCGATGGATAAGATTACATTTATATGCTTTTAGTTAGAGGTGGAAAATCAGAATCTTCGCTTGATCAACCAAAAGCAAACCAAAGAGATGAAAACAGTACAATCTAAACTGCAAGGTAAATGTACAAATCTTTTTAAAACTTCTCTGTATATGGCACACATCTTTCCATTCCTTCTTAATTTGTGCATCCACATAATTGAAATATTGTGTGAAATCGCAAAGATTTCAGTATGAATTGACATCAGAGTGACTGTGCATGAAGGTATTAGGCAAGCAATAATTCAATAATTCAATTTTTGTTAAAAAGACACACAGACAAACCACAACTGTTTTTTGTTGGGTGAATGGGTATCTATCTCTGTTATATGAGAGGTTCAGCAAATAATAAGATTTGACTGGATTTATGTCAGATCTTTGCTTTCATTTCTTTATAGCATAGGTGGTCCTAGCACTATTAAGGAATAGATGAATGTCAGTCTGCATCTGCTTTTTCTAGCAAATGCTCAGCTGGGAATCAGAATTCTGATCAGATTTTTTTAATTACTACATTTGACTACAGTGATCCAAAACCTTAACTCAGCCACAGTATCACCAGGTTCCTCTCCAAGTGGATATAGTTAATTTAAAAATTGTAAAATGTAAATATGCAAAAGAGGAACATCCCCTCCAAAGAGCATTATTTTGCATTAATCAAAGTTGAATTTAATTTTCCACCATGTTGCCTGTTCACCAACTTTCTTAAGTCTCTCTGAAGGTTGCCACAGTCTTCTCCATACTTGGCTGACCTGACAACTTACTATCATCTGAAAATCTTGTTAGTTTGCTACCTAGCCCTCATTTCTTGATTATATATCTCATGTATATATGTACGTACATGGACATTTAGAAATGTGTGTATATGTGTATATATATGTGTGTGTACACATGTAATATGCATAATATATGAAAATACAAATATTTAGAAAAGACATATACACAATATGAAGTTTTTAAACTAAGATGCACCTCTGTTAATGAAGAAACTGGATTGTTTCATTTCTTTGCTATTTTTTGGTCAGTGGCAATTCTATATACTTCAGTGCTTAACAGCTTTAGTCATCCTCTTGTAAGAGATCTATTCAAAGGGGTTTTGAGACACTAAGAATTTGTCAGCTGGTTTTCAACACACATTTATCAACATGCTCAAAAATATTAAGAAATGTATTACCATTTGCAGTGTCCATGCTAGTAACAGGCTATAAATTATGATCATGCAGTACCGTTTTAAACGGTTTACAGCTATGGATAAGGGCCTTTTGTTCCTGGATCTGCCACAGAACATTTTATAAACGGGGATGGACAGCATTGTTTCCTATCAGTTTCTGGCAGAATAGCTGTCCCTAAGGACAGATTTCATATTCTCGAGGCCGTTAATAATTTTGTGCTTTTACTTTCTCTTGAAGTCATCCATATATACCTTCTAAGCCTGGTAACTTACTCCTTTACATTTGCTGTAGCACCTATTACAGATTCTCTTAATATTTTTATCTGAAGGGAAAGCTGCCACAGCCTTTCCCATATTATATATCCTAGACCAATCCATAGGTTTAATTTCAGTCACAGCAGAAGAAAATCAGGTATTTCCACCAGGTGTTCATTCTGTATTAAGTGCATGTTTTATATCTTACTGCTCTGAAATTGTTAGAAGATATTTTCTTTTCCTTTCTATATTAAAAAACCCATCTTTAAGAACTAGAAATGTAGCTCTGGGTTTCATTTGATATGAGGAGGTATCAGGTAGATTTTTATTCCTATAATAATTTTTTTATTATCTTTTTGCTAAATTTTAGTTATCTTAAAAAACCCTAACTTTACACTGCAGAGTAAAGAGACCAGTAGCATAGCTTGCTGTATCACATTAACACAAGATTTCTGAATTACTATTCTTCAGAAGCTACGGGCAAGAAATCTGTTACTTCAGCACAAAAACCTGGAGAGTGTCAGCGACTAAGCAGTTTGACTTTTGGATGCTTTTCAAACAGAGCAAGAAGTCCTCAACCATCTCCTAAGTTTGAAGAAATAAGCAAGTCTTCATCCAAAGAGTTAGACTACATGGAAGGCAAAAACATGCTAGGTACTTAGTCACCAGTCCTGCCGTTTTATTCTGATACAGAACGAAAACTAGAATCAACAGCTATGTCATTGTATCCAAACCAGCTGTTTTCAAAGTACATAGCAGTGCTCTCTCCCTCTTTATACTAGTCTCTATTAGTAGGAAGAAATCCTCTTGAGCGCTAGAGTCTCTGTAATACCACTAAAACCTTGTTTGGCAGTGTGCAGTGGCTGATGGGTGCTTTGGTTGCAAAGGAAAGAATGTGTTGTGGCCCAGGTTTGCCCCACAGTAGCGTAAGGAATTTAGGGCTGCCAGTCCCCCAGGGAGGGGCATTTTTATGCCTATGTAGGGTCTCACCAAAGTCCAGTTTCTGTATATTTTATCTATGCTATCATTGGTGTCCCAGTGTTAGTTTTATGCCCTAACTCAACAAGATCAACTCAGTAATCTTTTATTAGTATGATCAAGGTCAGAAAAAACAGAAGAGGGTCTTAGGCATCTTTTTGCACCATTGTTTCCTGTCCAAAGCCTGGCAATGCCAGCAAATTGCTGGGCTGTTATGCTATTGTAAGCGTAAGCAAGTCTATTGCAGCTTGCTGCTTCCCTTAAGCAATGAAAAGCTCAGTTAGTAGAATGTTGCTCTGCTCCTTCATTTGAGTCCCACAGTACTTCTCATGACTTCAGCACTTTCTCCACAGTTAATCATGGTACCCAAAATTGCAGGTTGAGGTCTGTAGAAAATCAGAGACTGAAACAGATCCTATTAATATTTTGTATATTTATATGATGCCAAGTTCATTATAGAGGTGGGCATGTATTATTATTTCCATCTTTATAGATGAGGAAATTGACCTAAGAACTTTTTTTCAAGGGAAAGGATAAGAAATAGAGTCTAGATGGAAACAGATCAACTTTTGTGACTTTGTTACTTTAAAGTGGACTAAATGAGTATCTGTGGCTTATCCAATCCACTTTAGCTTCATACAGCTATTTAACATTAACTTTCCCAAGTGTCTATGTAGAAAAGCTCTAGTTCTTGCATCTGTTTTAACTCAGGGGGAGCATATAGGCCTCACTGACACGCTGCAAGCTATAGCTCTCTCTTGCAAAACCAGGTAAAAGTGAACAGCGCAAGCAAAGCTAGTTTTAATACAGTGACTTTCCCTAAGCAGCCTCTCTTGTATACCTTAAGCATTCACCACTGGGAATACAGTAATAGCTTGCAGAAGAAATTTCTTTATATAAACACTGTAGAAATACTCAGAATACCTCATTCGTTAATGTAAATATTTTCTGACAAGCTTTTACTAAACTTTAATTTTCCTTAGATTTAATAAAGCAGTTAAATTTATATGCCCTCTTAAGCCTTTTTTTGTTTGTTTGGCGTTTTTTTGTTTGTTTTCATACATACATATCTGGTTTACATTAAAATATGGCTCCACTCTGCTCATCTTTACATTTATTGCTGGTTTTAGTTTGGCTAGAACTTTGAATAACGTCTGTTAAAGGTTTTTGGCAAACATTGTTGCAACTTCAGTTGCATTCAAAAACTTGTAATAATTTTCTTAAGTTTTATTATTTACAATATACAAAAAACTCAAATGTTACACATTTGAAATTATTACCTACTTACTATTCGCAGACGTGATAAAATCGCTTAGCAGTCAAGTTTGCTAAAGTAATTTTCTCATGTTCATTGTATTTCTCCTCTAGAGAAGGATATCCTGGAAACTACTTTTGCTGGTCCTGCACATGAGAGCAATACAGGCCAGAAGTCATTGCAACAAAGTTCCTCTGGATCAGAGCAGAATAAAAATGTGAGAATGAGCTGTTCATCCAAAGACATAGACAGCGACATGTCAAAGAACTCCTGCACTACCGGGAGTGACTGGAGCTCAGACGACGATGGAGGAGAGAATAAAGGACTGAAATCCAGGTGTGCATCGACTCTCTCAAGCCACACTTCTGAAGAGAATGCAAGGTACAGTAGAATGGGGAGCGAAATGTATTTGACAGCATCTGATGACAGTAGTTCTCTATTTGAAGAAGAGAGTTTTGGTGTTCAGAGGACTCAGCACAAGAAGTTATACTCCTGGCAGCAAGGGTCCCAAAGGAAAGGCCACAACAATCCAGGTGGAAAGTGCAACTCTGATTTCACAAGTAAAAAGAAAGACCAAGATAGTTCTTCAGATGAACTGAATAAGAAATTTCAGTCTCAGAGGCTAGATTATTCATCCTCATCCAGTGAGGCAAATATCCCAAGTCCAATTTTAACCCCTGCTCTGACACCCAAACACCCAATTCTAGCAACTTCTGCAGGTTCTCAGTGCCCAACACCGTCAGATTCTCCCTCAAATTTGCCACCTCCAAAGTTACGGACTCCTGATGTGTTTAGTATAAATTCAGCATTAGCAAAGAAACATCTAAGCCAGCCCCAGCTGAGTTCTGACAGAATGTTTGGTAGAAATAGAAATGCCATAAGCATGATACGTCCGTGGAGACCTCAGGAAACAGACATTGATCTAGTGGATGGAGAAGATACTGATATTTTAGAGAAAATGGAGATTGGCTGTGATGAAGGAGTGTTTACCTATGACTGCACTGAAGCACAAAATGCTGAAGCCCAGGAACCTTGTGATACGACAAAAAAGGGTGCTAGCAACAAACCTCCGACCCCTCCATTACATCGATTTCCTTCCTGGGTAAGTGTAATGATAGATATTTTTCCTGCTGGTGAAACTAACTCATTTTCATGCTTCTCTTCTATGATTTTTGTTGCTTCTACCTTTCTCATTCTATTTCTGATGACAAGACGGGACATTACCTTAACTGCAGCGAGTTACCTTAACTCAGAAGCAAGTTTGATTTGAAGTACAGCGTTTCTGCCACTGAAAAACATGGTCACTATTTTTGTAGATAAGACCAATTCTTTTCATGCCACATCTAAGTTATGTATGTCCTTTTGAGTATATCCAATGAGGTAATGCTTGCAACTGCATTTATTTGTTTATCTTAACACCAACAGAGCCTTAGAGTGCTGGTGTCAGTGCCTTTGCTATTACCACTGTACTACTCCCAATCTAGACAATTAAGTCGACAGAAAACAACTACAAACTATGGAAGTTATTGATCACATTTCCAAGTAAAATTGTAAAGCCATCAGTCAGAGAATTACAGTAGATACTAGTATTTCTTACACAAAATCCAAAATTAACTGTGTCTAGACTCACTGATTCTGTAATTCCATAGTCAGAGATTTATTAATGATTCAGAGATTAATAATGTGTTAATGTAACAGTTTGTCTATGTATATATCTTAGTGCATATTTTTTCATTATAGATTTTCTTAAAGTGGAACACAAAACTGCTGAAAAGTTGCCTCCATAATGGCATCTCTCTGTTCTTAACATGCAATCTTCCATTAAAAAATATTCTTGCTATAGCTTCTCTGGCCCCTGGTAATAGTATTTTTAAAAAAGAAGTGATCTGTAAGGGCAATCATTGTGTGAAAAAAGGCTGAAACAGACTATGGGTGTGGTGGCTATGGCATATAAAAGAAGGGTGCATTTTTCGGCTGCTACTCATGACGCCATTTTATCAACCATCTCATCACATGGTTGTACTAACACAAAAACTGGGAGGCTATGGGGAGGCTAAACAGAAGAAAAGTAATTGTTGTGTTTTAATTATCTGCCATCAAATCCATTCTGCTTATAGGAAAGCAGAATTTATGCTGTAGCCAAATCTGGTTTAAGGATGTCTGAAGCTTTCACCATGGAATCTCATAACAAAAGTAAGTGGTTTAGCTGTTCATTGTCTCATGAACAAAAATTCTCTTCTTCTGGCCATTTATAAGCAAGGACCAAATGTCCCATGTTCCTCTAAGATACTTTTATGGAGATTTAGTTGTCTGCTATATAAAACCTAGATGATCATGGGTTATCTTTCCATTGTCTTCTATTACTTTGCTTCTTGACTTTGTGCTGAATTGGTACTTTGTTCACTCCAGTTTTCTTTGCAATTCACTTTGAAGATTCTATACCAGGTACCAAGGTGAGAGATTATACTTTCAATTTAAAAAGGGTTAGTGGTGATGACTACAATTTATTTATACTCCTTAAAACCACTGTAAATTTCAAAAAGCTATAAATCTCACATCCAAAACAGTTCAGGAGTTAGTTTGCATTTTATAGCAGTTATACAATGCAAAAAAAATATTAGAATTTGTCTAATTGAGGGGTAAATTAGGAAGGTCATTTATAGGATATGTTGCTTTTTTAGGTGCTGTTTCACTAACTTCATACTCCATATCTGGATTATATACATCTCTGATATATAAGAACATGACCACTCCTGTCTACACCACTTTGAAAGGGGTAACTGTATTACTGTTTAAAGGAAATTTTTAAATACCATTAGGCTTCACATCCAGGAACTTGCTGTTTCACATTTGATGCTACCATGCCAAATATGTCATAAGATGATGTTTAGAGATCACAGAACCCCAGAAGTAATGGAAATGTCAAATAGTTGGAAAAAAATTGTTGCTGCTTATAAAATGTTACTAGCCCCGTCAGTTCTTAGATTCCTTGCTGATTTTTTCCAAAGGCTTGTTAATTATTAAACAGAGCCACATGATGTTCAGTACTGTAGTTGAAAGTGTGTAGAAATGTTTTTGTGTCAGTGCCAAAGCTGTTTATACTCAGATGGCCAGCAGTAACTAGTCACAGCATTGTTTGTTTTCTGGCAGCCTTTTGTGATTTGGAAAGACCTGTGCCTTGAGCTACCTCAGGTTTCTGTTTTAAAGTGTGGGGGTGACTGAGGATACAGAGAGCAGAGGGAATTCAGTTTTATGTTGATACTTGTGTGCCAAAACTCACAACCCAAGTAAGAACAACTTTGAATGTTAAGAAGCCAGTAGAGCTCTGCCACAGTATGAAGGAAATGACTGATACCCTTTATGCAAGGTATCAAAGAATGTTGTGTTAATTTTTGCAGAAAGCAACTCAAATAAGCAACAGCCCATTTATAGATGAGTCGTCAGGATCTGAGGAAGAAGACAGTTCTCGGTCCAGCTCAAGGACTTCTGAGTCTGATTCTCGAAGCAGAAGTGGTCCGGGTAGTCCTCGGGCTATGAAACGAGGTAGGCAGAAGCCGTAAGAAGGAGTAACTTCTGGGAAGTTTGGAAAACAAGGCAGTTTACATCATCTTAGAAATTTATTCCCTCCTTAAACAGCATGGACATCTTAAATCTAGGCTTTTATCTATTATTCAAGCAGGAGAAAGGAGTGTTATACATGGCTTTATTGTTATTATTATAGATGTCTTTTTACGGCATTAATCTTGTAGCTGGCTGTTGTCATGAGGGAAAAGTGACCCCTACATTTAAAGCAAGAAGCTGTAGTCTATACTGAGTCATGCCAAGGACTTCCTATGACCTTTAACTGTAGGTAGGTAAAAATTACCTAGAAAAAAGTAATTGCCATCAGAAAAAAACCCCACATACACTCAAGTTTATAAAACAAAGTAAAAGTTTCACATGATCAGAAAGCAGGTGAAAAAGTTCTCTCAACATGGTATTTTGTTCTGTCATCTCATGCAATGAAGCATTTCTTTCATTTTTACAGTGATTCTCAAGGTCCTGTGCCAAGATTTAGTTAAAACACTTGAATTCAGTAATGTTCTCTCTTCTGTGGAAGACAGATCTCACAGCTGTAGGTAACTGTGTGTTTTCCATCTGCAAAATGAAAATAATATGCTTCATAACATTGAAAGATACAGTGCTTCCTCATGGGATGACAGTATTGGTGTTACATCCCTGCGAGTATTTCTTCACTGGGTAAACCAGTGGAGACCAAGATCTAAGATCCCAGTGAGGCCAAGTGTTAAGATTCTTCATTATACGTTGCTTTAGAAATACAAAATAACATTATTCAGTACTCTCCATTACACCTGTTAAAATCCCAGTTAACAAGAGCTCTGCTCAGTCACACTTGAGCAGGCAGGTAGAGCCACTGGTCCACTAGGAGCTTTCCAGTGCCAGCCACACATGGCGTCGAGTCCTGTTTCCAGTGATGTAGTTACAGTTCTGCTGCATGAGTGTGAAAAGGACCCATAGTTCCAGCTTCCCAGCAGTGCCAGCATGCTGAGCAAAAACCAGTGCCATGGCTGCAGATGCATCTCATGTTATGTGTTTGCACAACAGGAAGGGTAAATTAGCTAATTTAATAGCTGGTTTCACCTACAGTTTATATCCGTGTCTGTAAAATGGAACCATTCCTTTTGTGCTTTCTTCTCATAAAATAGTCCTGGCATAGTTTAATGCATGGAAACCTTTCCTAACCACAAAACACATATGCACCTATCTTTGTTGAAATCACATTATTTAAAAATCCAGGCAGTCACAAATTCCACTAGGTGCATAATCAGTTTGCTGCATATTTGTTATTTAAAGATCCTATACAAGAAGAGAAGAACCCACTCTGAAAGCCCAGGTGGCTTACCAAAGCAATAAATGAGAAAAGCTTTTTTTTTTTTAAATAACGTTGGCAAATGAGTTTGGAAATTAATGAAACAAAGGAAACAAGGCATCTTCCTTTCAGTCCTGGAGAGTAACCTTTCAGAGTAGAACACTAGGCCTTACAAAAGGACATGTTCACATGTTCAACAATAATTATTTCTATGATGATTAAGGGAGGAGTTTGAATTTCTATTGCTGATTCACTAGAATGGAAACCACAGTGCATTTTCTTTCAGGATTAAAGCTAATAAATTCTAAAAAAAATCCTGAATTCTGGAATTCAGATTTTTAGAAAACCTCAGTATAAAAATTCATACTAATCGCAAGATAAAGACAGTCACCTACAGCTTCAAGATGTATCAGATCCTGAGCATAGCTTCTTAGTACACAAGCAGTTGCATGAGAAATCCAGATTCCAGAGTGAATGATAGAAAGGGGAAGGGGAAAGGTGTTTAGTTTAATTAATGATCCTCTATTCATTTTCTAGAGAATGAGTATGATGCGTGGCACTAACTCCCTCCTTAAAAAAGCTGTAGTAACATAACAGAAGGTGATAATATATAGAAGACATTATTTGTTGTTTCATTCACAAGTGGCTTAAACCCTGTTTAATTACGAAGAAAGTGGGATTCAGGTATCAGCACTGTGCTAATAGTTCGATAAGCTGATATGTAAAAAAATGCTTAGTTCCTGATGGAATTATGTTGATACTTGCATTTGACTGCAGATCCTACTCAGATATTCTGTCTGCATGGATGTTCTGATCTCCTTTGTTTCTAATATAATAAAAAATATGAAGAAACATCTTTCTTTTTTAACGCAGGTGTGTCTCTGTCTTCTGTGACCTCAGAAAGCGACTATGCTATTCCTCCAGATGCCTATTCAGTAGATACAGACTATTCAGAGCCAGAGCAGAAACTTCCTAAGACCTCTTCCTCATCTAGTGATAACGGAAAAAATGTGAGTACTGAAGTTCTGTGAAGAAGTGTACCTGTGGTGCTTTGTGTGTATTTATGTTCAAAGACTGCTACCAAATCGCTATGTTCAGCCTTGCTGACTCACAGGCTGCCTTATGAGTACAAATAGCAAAATATACCAACAGTTAGTTAGCCATGTAAGACTATAATGATTGAAGGAAAGTGGAGGATAATTCTGACCTTTCTGTATAATGAACGGAAATAGGTAGACAACTCCAGAAGACAATCCAAAGCACTTAAGTTTTTCCTTTCTTGGAACCGGATCTGGTATCACATTGCATAGGAAATGCTAAAATAGGCTTAAAATTATTATTTGAATATTCAGGGAAATAGAAGGGCATTCTGCTGAAGGAGTTGGAGGCATCAGTAGAAATCTTATGTGCAGTAGTAACGTTTCCATGGTTTCCTCATAGAGGGAAAATTTTACACATCAGCGAAATCATAAGTAGAGCAATGTGTGAGGTCAAAGAAACCAAACCATTATGGGGTATTAGTCTGTCTCTGGGAGTTTTTTAATGGCCTGTGTTAGTAGTTAGTATCTTAAAATAGAAGTGGATTGAAGGCCTGGTGATGAAGATAATTTATTTTAAGCTTTCTTCACAGAGCAAAACTGTGAACTCCGTTTAGTGTACACACTAAAAGTGTGCCTGTGTGGAGCTCTGAATTACACTGCTCTATATCTGGTATGCAAGTTAGGCCCTGAAGTTGGGAAAAAAATATATATTCACATTGTATTAATTTTGTTCCTTGTTTAATATAAATAATCATAAAGTAAAATCAGGAATCATCATATTCTTCATTCTTTTGTATAGTTCTGGGCAAATCACTTACTCTCCTTCATGTACTATAACTGTAAGTAGGGTTATGAATTAGTTATCCCACATGCATGGCATTTGTCTTAATTGATGTTTGTAAAACTTTGTCATTGGACTAAAAGTCTCATAAAATACTGTATTATTTAGCATGCTTTTTAGTCATTAATATATCTGTGTGTATGTGTATTTGTACATATCTCTGAGGGTTATAGGTATATATTTGTACCTAACTACTTTTTATCTAACTTCTAAATAATCAGGAACCTTTGGAAAAATCTGGATATCTGTTAAAAATGGGTGGTAAAGTAAAGACCTGGAAACGACGGTGGTTTGTGCTTAAAGGAGGTGAATTACTATACTACAAATCTCCAGTAAGTACATGTAACTTACTTGCTGTTTAATATTAGACTGTTTTTACTGAGAATCTAGGGCTGCTAGAAGGAAAAGAAATGCATTCCTGGTGTCTGAGCTGTTAGAGAGTGATTCATGACTCAGTTCCTTGAGAGGTGTACAAGGTACTCAATGTCTAACTAGGAAGTATTTGTCAAGATTAATGTTTAAATGAGTTCTATAATTACTTACTGCTATTTGTCAGTAGATTTAAAATGTTCTTTTTCCATTCTTTTCGCACAGAGTGATGTCATTCGAAAACCTCAAGGTCAAATTGAGCTAAATGCATCTAGCCACATTGAAAGGGGTGATGGAAAACAAACAATTCAGGTGCCTGCTTTTCTCATCTGTGTTTCAGTGGGTATTTATTTCCTCCATCCCCAAAACCAACCCCTTGTTCCAATCCTTACTGGACTGAAAGTCCAAGTGTAGACTTGGAATTAATCAGTGCCCTTCGTTTGAAACCAAAGGATCATTTCAGTTATAGAAACTGTAGAAAGGACTACACGTAGTCTCGTTTGCATTGCTACAAAGGCCAGATCTTCACATAAGAGACATAAATTGGGGCCAGCCATTAAGGAGATAAACTGAGTTTCCTCAGTTGAGCTGTCCTGCAACTTTTCAGATCAAGCCTTAGAAGGCAATGGGTCTGTCTGCTCTGTCTGCCCACCAAATGTTTCATTAATGAAAAGTTATTTGGGAAAAAGAAAAACCCTAAAGTTGTGAAACTACACTGGGTTATATGTTACAACCCCCATACTGTGGGATCAAACGTATAATGTTCTTAAAGCTCAAGATTCTTCTGTTACTACATAGCTGACCACAGAAAAACGAACATACTACTTGACTGCAGATTCTCCCAACATCTTAGAAGAATGGATCAAAGTACTACAGAATGTTCTTAAAATACAGGCTGCCAGTCCACTTTTCATACAGCCTGAAATGAAGCCAACCATGAAAGGATTACTAACTAAGGTAGGAACACTCTTCTTCCCCCAGACTGCTTTATTCAGTATTTCTTAAGAATAATATCTAGATGAAAGTGGCTCTTCAATAAAATAAGTACAAGGAAAACAGACATGTATTCACTTTCCCAGTACTTCACAATGTGAACAATCCAGAAGGACTACCAACTCACCTACTTTGGGCAATATTTTTATTCTGGTTGTTTGATTTGATTTGATTTGGTTTTTCTTTTTGTCTTTTTAATCCATTAGTTCCTGTGTTGAGTTCTCCATTTGCATTTCAGTGGTATTTTAGTTCAGCACGGTTCTTTGACACATGCATAAGTTTCAGTAGTTAACTGACCAAACTTATTTCAGTGGAGTGCTCTATTTTTCAGTATTATTCACTGGGTCAGATTATTTCAAGGAAATAAAAATACTGTATAAAAGGGATTTTTCTCTTTCAATTCTTTCATTTCCTCAGCTTCCATACCTTAGGCCTGATCCAAAGCCAAATGAAAAACTCACATTGGCTTTTACTGGGCTTTGGACCAGCATTTAATGCTTTAATTCTTATGCCCTTAATAGAGTTACGCAGTTTTAATTATTTGTCTAGTAATGTGGAAAGGAATTTGAACCACAGCATTTATTCCCAACATCACCAAAGTTCAGAGATGGTGAAACATAGTCTGCATTTCTCTGGCTATGCTTGTTCCTAATGTTCTGTAATTTCAGGTGAAACATGGATATTCCAAAAGAGTTTGGTGCACTCTAGTTGGAAAAATTCTGTATTACTTCCGTAATCAAGAAGACAAGGTAGGTCCCTTACTTGCTTCCTCAGTGAATGGAAGATAACATACTGAAATAGTTTTTAAACAGTAAGTTCCAGCTGTATTAAGGTACAATTGGCCTTGGTAGTATATGCCCATTTTATCACGATTACCAAACATTTAGACTTCAGATTGTCAGCTTGGAAGTTTCCTATCTAATAGACAGTAATCCAGGGCATGCCAGTTGGTCTCCTTCTCCTACAGGACGTGATATGTATTCTGCATCTTCTCATCCCTAGCTGAAGGGGGACGCCAACTTGCTGACAGCTCAGGTCTCCCTTTCTGACAGGCATGAGACTCTTCAGAAAAGACCAGGCTGTCATTTACTTCTGGAAGCTGACCCTTTCTAATGTATGTTTGCAGTGGACAGTGACTGCAAGTTTCAAGAAATTAAGTGTTCTGTTTATCCCTCAATTGACTTCCAAATCCTGTTCTTTGGTATGTCACTGTGCCTCCACAGTGCTGCAAGAAAGGCAAAATTTAAAAAAGGCTAGCAGGATGCAGGGTTTGCTGCTTTGCAGATGTGTGTCTCTGGGGGGATCTTTTCCTGCTCCCCATAGGAATCATGGAAAAGGAGCTCATGGTCTACAAATGATGAGATGCACAGAAATGGAGATGGAGGATGGCAAGAGAAAGGGAGGAGAAAATTATTTCTGAAACTTAGAGAAAATACTGTTTGAGAAAGAAAAGGAAGAAATGGGATCCACTCAGTTTTAAGTTAACCTCCCAATATCCCATACCCTGTAGGACACAAGGAGCTAAGAAAGAGCAAGACCTAACTCTTCCACATTGGGCCTGACCTTTAGTTCTCTACCCACACTTCTGAATATTGTCAGTCCTAATATTTGCAGTCATATTTACCTAAGAGACAGGGCAAAGGACACCTACCAGTCATACTTTTCTCTGCCCTTTTGCTCCCAAGGCATTGCATTTTTTTCATCAAGAAACATCTTTTTAGTGGAGGTGGGTCAGGAACAAGATTTTGGAAATGTCTCCAAGAATTCTTGTTAATACCGCTGAGGTTATGAATATTTGATTCATACCCTTATTTCTTAGCTCTAGTAAGACTGCTGACACTTGACAAAATGTTAACAGTCCACTGAGCCATTATAACCTGTAACAGTTCAAAAAAATACAGAAAATCTCACTTATTACTTCTAATCTAGTCAAATAATCATACTGGACCCAGTAATTTGTAGTCTCTGTATAATGCTAGTTATTCCCTTTGTTATCTTTTCCTTTTTTAGCCTTTTTTTAAACATTCCACTAAACCTTCTTTCTAGAACTATACAAGTAAGATAGCAATAACTATCCATCAAAACATTTTATTGTAATTACTCTTTAAAAGTGTAATACAGGGATGGGGAATCAAATTACTAGAGTATTAATCTCTAGCTCATCTTACAGAGACATTAAAATTCACTTGCATTTTCTTCTTTGAAGAAATCTCTATGTGTACAAAGTATCTGAATTTACACATTTTTACCATTGAAGATTTTGGGGTTTTAACACGCCCTTTGGAAACATCCAATAAGTTTTCTGGATTCTTGGTGAATATTTCCCTCAGATTTGGAACAAGTTTTGCTGTCCTTTTAAAACAAAATTGAAACTAATTTGCTAGCTTGTAATAGAATAAGAATTTAGCTTTTGTAAGCAGAATAGGTTTTCCAAAGCTAGTTCATTTCTAATGTTCAACAATTTGCTAATTAAAAACATGTTTGCTGTAGTTGAATGTGACTGTGCGGAAACAAATTACACAATCTGCAGTGGTTAATACAGTAATGGAGTCCATTCAAGTGGCCTCCTTTCAAAATGGAATTCAAATTAAAAAATCAGCCAACTGTGTTTTAGTTAAACTTGGTGAATAAATCAGTCTTGACTATTTGTATATGAAATGACATCTCTTGATTTTCAGAATCTTATCTTGTTCAAGAAGTTGAATGCTTCAGAAGCACCACAGAAAATACAAATCATCACATGCATCTTTAAGCCTTTCTAGTGAGAGCACTGGAATAAAGAGCCACCACTATGTAAAGTTTTCTTCAAAATGAGTATATTATTAACTGCTCAGTTTATCAAATCACTATTCAAGAAGCCCACCTTAGATTGAGTCAAGTTTGCCAGCGACTCTCCAGTACCCTATTTTCAAGTTTTAAACAGTATTATTGAGAAGCTAAGAGTCAGCCTCATGTCTTTTTCACCATTGTTGGTATTTCAAGACAACTTCAGGCTTACACTTGAATGTGACACAAATAAGATGCTAGTTACTGTAGTGCCCAAGCGTCCTTCTACTAAAGGGAAACATCCCTCTCTGCTGAATCACTAAGCATTGCTAGACATCACAAACAATACAGAAACGTAGCATGCTGCATGTGTGATGTTGTGCCTTCCTGTTGATAATTACTATGAAATAATTATTTCTGTGAAAATGCCCTTTTGAGTGGCTTTTTGTATAAAATATTTCCTGATAAATGAGCATAACTACATATACAACTGAAGACTCAAGTACTGTGATCTATCAGACTGACAAATGAAATCAGCTGAGAAGGTCTACTACACAAAAAATTTACCTTGTGAATTTATAGCATGAGCAAAATTGATACGTCAACACTACACTGCTGTCCTTTGAAATGACAAGGTTAGGCTTGACCCAGGGAAGCTTTTTTTGGAACCAAGTGTGGAAACTGAAGAATTACTTCTCTCATCCTAACAGACATTTATTGCATTAACTAGGTACAGAAGCAGACCTGGAAAAGAATTTTATAAAATCTCACTTTCAGACTTTGGCACGTATCATTCTGCTGCTGTCTGCAACAGCTGGCTTATCTGACATTCCTTGGCAGGACTGAAAATGAATAAATACAAATGCGTATTGATGGTAGTTCACGTTTTTCTTTCTATTTGTAGAATAAGAAATACAAAATTAGTGGGCACTGAAGCAAATACTTGCTTTCTCACCACTTCTGATATTTATTTTTAGTTTCCTCTTGGTCAAATCAAGCTTTCTGAGGCGAAGGTTGAAGAAGTTGATAGATCATGTGATTCTGATGAAGATTATGAGGCTAGTGGTCGCAGTTTATTATCAACGCATTACACTATTGTTATCCACCCCAAAGATCAAGGACCCACTTATCTTCTTATAGGATCCAAACATGAGAAGGTAATAAAAGGACTTTTTTACTGAGTTTCAGTAACACATCTACAAGTATGGTGCTGTGATATGGATATTTCTTAAAGAGGAGGAGGGGGACCTACAAGTCATCTGGCTTGTAGTTTGATATAATAAGCAAGAAAGTCCTGCTTCATTAATATCAATCAGAGTTTGCGAACTAATGCAATTGAAGGTAATCCTTTTTAAAACAGGCAAAAATAAGCAGGCTTGCCTACATAAGGAGATGGTGCAGAATATCAAATATGCTGTAATTGGAGAATTTTGCTCACATTACACTAACTCATAGACAGACCTGTAGCACACCTTCCTGAGACATTTTGGGATACTGTTACCCATTTGCACTGATAAGACTAACAGTAGGGAAGACTGCCCTACTGAAGTGAAGGAGAAATGAGAGGTATGGTTAAACCCATTTTTATTACCATTGCTTCTTTGTTTTCAAGTAATCTTTTAGACCTCGTTTTGCTTTCTGGCCTCACCCCCAGGTTAGCAGGATCTGGCAGTGATAAAAAGGCACTTATGTTAGCTTTCTGAAGAGGAAATGAAGAATGCCCTGATAACTAGCCATGGCTTCTGAGGGTAAAAAACTTCTGAAGACAGCCCTGTCCAATCTTCCTTGCTTAATATTTGTAACAGAGAGACTACGAATATGGGTGTATTCAAACAAAGGCAAACTCCTCTGGGCCTCAGCAGGAGTGTATGGCAGCGTTTCAAGTTGAGAACAAAATCTTGATGAAGCAGCTCATTCCTACATGTAATGAGTGAGCTGCTGTGTGTTTTTCTGCTTTAGGACATGTGGTGTTATCATCTGACAGTTGCAGCTGGAAGTACCAGTGTAAATGTTGGATCTGAGTTTGAACAACTTATTTGCAAATTATTAAATATGGAAGGCGATACCAGTAAGTTTGGTTTTGTTTCAACATACTAATCTTCTACATACTTAGGAACTGAATTAATTGCAAAACCTACATATTTTATCTGTTTAGCTTCTCAGATTTGGAGACATCCTACCCTTTGCCACAGCAAAGAAGGAATTGCTTCCCCTCTTACAACACTGCCATCAGAAGCCTTACAAACAGAAGCAATTAAATTATTTAAGGTAAAACCATAGCAGATGCCTTTTTTATTAACTGACTTACTATTTTAACTCTTAGCTAAAGAATGGCTATTAGTTGGCTTAATAGAGATGTTCAACAGATAAGGAAAAAGAAAAGAGAAGTTTACTCGTTAGTGAAGGTAGCTAATGGGCAGGAGCAGAATGTCCCCATACTACCTCACCAAAGAGTATCATCACTTCCAATGTAAAGAGATCACTTTTAGTTACCAGGGAGCAGTTCAAGACTTCAACTTCTGGCCTTTCTACTGAGGTTCTTGATAAAGTGCAAGTTAGTAGAAAAATCCATGGCCATCATGGATGATAATAATTTCATCATGAAGTTCCTAAGTCCCAGAGAACCTAACAGCATAGATGGATCTCTGTATTCAGAGAACTGTATTGGAAATACTATTTTTTCAATTTGATTTCAGGAAGAACAAATGGTAGGCAAAAGTTTTGTGGTAGATATATTTAAATCAGCTAGAAGACATTTTAAAATTTGGAAGAAAAAGAAGGCAGAGTTTAAGCAAGTCATTCATTATTTCAAATTGAGATAGAAAGCAGAAATTCTACTGCTCTTTTTAATAAAAAGAAAATATTTTCTTCATATAAAGTAGCTATTCTTAAAAGACTGATTAGGTATTCTAGTAATATAAATAGAGAGAATAAATATTACGGAGTAAAATTATTGAAAGTGTTTCACAAAATTTTTAATTCACTTTTAAAGATTTTCATACACCTTTAAAAATACACATATGTATATCTCCCAGTAGCAGTGGAAAGGCTTTATGGTTAAGAGACATGTAATGGTTCTGTGTTGCAGCAACTGCTGTGTTGCAGCTAGTTTCCTGAGAATTTCTCTATGCCAGTAAGACCTTATATCTTTCCCCGTGAAAGGCCAGATAGGTGATTTGTATCTATGAGAGGGAGTATGCTGCAATGCTATTAACCTTCTTTCTCCTCTCTCCTGCCCTCACCCAGGTAAAACTACTCCTGAACGTTAAATAATAGCCAGTCTATTTCAGAGACAAAATAAAGTCTTGCTGTTCCTTTTTTGTACGTTGTGAAACAAATTACAAGTTGTCAAGGCATAGAGCTTGGATAAATGAACTTTCTCCACAGAACTTACACAAGTCTAAAGACCAGATTCCCTGAAGCATCAGCTATCTGGAGAATTTCGATGTAATGGTTCAGATCTAGAAAGGAATTCAAGACAAGCACCATACATTCAGGCACAGCCACTTGTAGGCAAGCCTTCCAACTTGTTTCTCTGAAATGTTCGAAGCACTTTAAAGAAGTACATCCATCTTATTTTCTGCAATCCTGCAGCATGAAAATATAAAAGAGAATCTATTTCTCTGATAAAACTAAATTTATATCTATTTGGATATCACTTTTGGAAATATATTTCAGACCCAACTTAAATCACAGACACCTACCTAAAATAAATAAATCAGAGATGGCATGTATGACCTTTATTGAAACTTTGTATAAATCAGTTTAAAAGTCAGGTAGGGAATTGATTTAGAAATGGATCAAGTCATGTTTCAGTTATTCCATTGCTCATAAAAATTAGTCCTGTGCATCCACATATTTTCAGAAGGACTAGAAATAGATTTGGCTTCCATCCATTTCTTTTATTTTGCTTATACACCTTGAAAATTCATCAGCTATTATATAGTGTAAGTGCAATGAGTGATAGTAAGCTCTCTTCTAATACAGCACAACAAATGCTTAACACCTGGCTTTCCTAAGACAGTACTGGGGATGGGAAAGGTTATACTTACCCTCAGTAAAAATACCCGGAAAGCCAAGACATAAAACAAATTGCTCTGAGTTACGGATTTCTTATCTGTGTATATTCTGCCGTGTTGTGCTTGCTACTTGCACAAGCATTTTACACTGGCTGCCATTGAGAGCTGGACACCTTGTGTTTTAAAGTCCTGTGCAGGGATAAGCTGTGTTCAGCATGCCCTTGAACCTGCCTACCACCATATGGAGTGAAAAGCGTGGTTTTTAAGAGGTGTTTTTATCTTAAGTCTCTCTGTATAGCTTTTCACCCATTCTGGCCCCTTTCCGCCCGTTTTTGCAGGGCCAGCAGGGTTTCTTTTGTCTACTGGTAAACTGACTAATTGTGGCCCCAATTATAGTGCACTTTTGTTATACAGAACATCTAAAAAGATTTGTTGGAACTTTTTGTATGTAAACTCACTTGTTTATTATTTTATATCTAGACCTGCCAGTTGTTTATAAATGCTGCAGTTGACTCTCCTGCCATTGATTACCATGTATCTTTGGCCCAAAGTGCTTTGCAGATCTGCCTCACACATCCTGAACTTCAAAATGAGATCTGTTGCCAGCTTATTAAACAGACGAGACGTCGACATCCACAAAACCAGGCAGGACCAATACAGGTAACCCAGTATTTATTTTAATGGTATCTAGCACAGACTGTTTAAATTGGTAAAGGGGCTCCACACTTCTGTAGCATTTGCTTAATAAAAACCTGAAATAACATCTTATTGCTACCGTGTGCTCCTGAAACAGAGCTGATGCATCAAAGTACTTATATCTGATGACAGGGTTTATCTGTGCCTGTGCTGTTTTTACAGGCTGAACATAAAATGGGCTATCTTCAAGTAAAGTGTTAAGTAAGACATCATGTATAGAACCTAATTCTCTTTTACTGCATTTTGCTAAGAGAGGTGCTGCATCAGGAAGCATGGTGGACTAAACCACATGGCAGATGTCTGAGTAGCATGAGTGTGAAGAAAAGCTGTAGTGCCATGTCGTGGAATCTCAGATATGCTCAGGGTTTCGGATAGATGTCACCTCTTGTATGTCATGCTGTTCTGCGTGCACCTGACACACTAGATTATAAATACATACTTAAAATTCTTCACCTTTGTCCATTGCCAGCTATTAAATGAACTAAAATGGAAAGGAAAGCTAATACTTATAGTTTGTGTAGAATTAACAGAACTGGAACAATAGTGCATATGATGGAGGAATATGTACAGAACTATGAGATGGATCAGAAAATGAGAAAGGAAATTACCACATCAAGGCTTTTGTAATAGACATGTTTTTCTCTTGCCATAGATAGTAGAACATGACAAGCAGACATAACTATTATCTAGAAACAGCCCATATCTGGGATATGGTCAGTATGTGTGCATTGCTAAAACATCCACAAAGCTTTTATAATGGACTTAGCACATTCATGTCAATTAGCATTCACTGAACTTACATACAACTGATGGAATTTAAATTAACCGTAATCCTTCTTTGGTACTTCTGTACCACTGGCAAGGCCTTCTGTCTGATACAGATAAATAAATTGTTGCTATCATAATCCACTGGCATGATTTTTAAGGGTTAACATGTTCAGTAAAATGTTCATAGCCTCACACTGATTTCTTTAAGTCCTAAATTCATGCTGTAGTCTCCCACACTTGCTTCTACTGCTTTGTCTTCCTGAAACAGAGCCAATGCTATGCTCCATCAAAGTACAAGTATTTGATGAAAGGGAATATCTGTGCCTGTGCTGCCAAATTCCTATTTAATACCAGGCAAGTCAGATAAATCAAGATAGAGAAACCCCATTTTCTAACTTTCAGTGTGATGCATTGATACAATTGTGAGAAAAGTAGTGGCAACATTAGTAAGTGTACCTCCAGAGTGCACGAGAGGGGTCTGTATTAAATGAAGCCTATGGGTACATATTGAGCAATGAAAATATAACAAAATATTAAGTAATTGTTTTTTCAATAGTTACTATCTACTTGGTAGGAGGAAAATGCTTTACAGGTTGCTTCGTAATATATATAACTGGAGACATGAATCAAAATTGCACGGGGTTCTCCTCATTTCTTAGTGCTTGGCCTTGCAGCCTTAGTAATTTTTTCCTGTGTATTACTCCTTTTTATACAAACTGATCTGCTTTCCCACTTCCAGCCCTGAAAGAAACTTGCTGTACAGAATAAATAGAAAGCATTTTGGCCTTCTGATGAGGTGACATGCTTATTTACTCAGCTTTTTCTCTGTTTTGTTTTTTTACTCCTATTTACAGCTGTCTGTTACTTGACTTGGCGCAGTAAGCTGCACTGCTGGCCAGCAGCCACTGCAGGAAGTTTTACTTTGTAAGATGTTTAAAACAGTGAATGTCTTCCTTTTGTCCAGGGCTTGCAGCTCTTGGCTCTCTGCGTTGGACTCTTTCTGCCCCAGCATCCATTCCTTTGGCTTCTTAAACTTCATTTAAAGAAGAACGCAGATTCCAGGTGTGCCTGAATATTATTACCCAGATAGTTGACTAGTCTTTCTGAAGTACCTTATTTTCAATCTTCCATTTAGTATTTCAGATCTTTTGGCATATATTTAAAAAAAAAATTGAGTAGAATTGTGCTCCAGTGCTACAAAAATGTAGTACACGTTACTTTTATGCATCCCTTGGGAAAGTTATCCTTTGTTTTGAAAAATACTCTGCAATGGAACTCTGGCTGTATGTTGCAAAACCACGAAAACCAAAATATGGCAGTTACACAAAACGCTCTGAGCCATGTTCATCTTTGGCACAATTCTCTTGGTCTCAGAGGACTAATTGTCCTTATAATTCCACATGGAAAAATGTGTTGGAAATCTTGTGGTGAAATCTGACTGCTCCTCCCATTTGGCACCCCCAGAGGGACTTACTCACAGTTTACTATCCTTTCAATCAATTCCCCAAAATTGCCTCATTTCTCTTTTTGTCACAGAACTGAATTTGGGAAATATGCAATATATTGTCAGCGATGTGTAGAGCGTACCCAGCAGAACGGAGACAGAGAAGCCAGACCTTCCAGAATGGAAATCCTTTCCACTCTTCTACGAAACCCCTACCACCACTCCCTGCCCTTCAGTATTCCAGTTCATTTCATGAATGGCATATATCAGGTAATATCAGGTAGACCACAAAATCTAACCTCTCAGCCCCTTGGTATTAGCATATACATGAAGTAGTATATCAGAAACAGAACTGTAATTGTTAAGGTAAACACGGTTCAAGTTCGTCCTGTGCCAGTGCTAGCAATGACAGGCACAAGGTAATTGAATCAGATTTGATCAACGAAGAGTAAAGGTTTGGAGGCAAATCATTAAAAGAAAGAAAAAAAAATTAACACCTCTTAAGAGTGAGAAATACTAAAGTTCTGTTTCTTATTTAACCTGACCACTGAATGAATGAATTAGACTGAAGAACAGGGAAAGGTATTATATTCCACTTCCTTTCATCAGACATCTTGAAAGTTCAATATCTCACTGAAGGCCTGGAAGCACAGCTGTAACTCCCATTATCAGTCATGAAGGATAACTGTATTTGTTACAGAACAAACACAGCTTCATTCTTAACTCTTCATCAGTCAAAGTCTGTAGGAAACTTTCCATGGGCTTCACATCCTGGTTTGTGTTTCTACCTGTAAGAGCTGGCTGAAAAGAGTTTTTTAACAATTCACAGTATTCCTAGACAAAAAGCAAGTTTTTGGTATGAAATCAAAACTATATCGAATAATTTTTTTATTTCAGGTCACAGAAGAACTCTGTTTTTTTTTCCCCTCTAAGTTTCTTAATTGGTTACTGCTTGCCCAGTAAAACAGAAAAAAACAACATGTATTTAAATCATCCTAAAAGGTTTCAAAATTGAAGTTTGAAGGAGAAAAGCAGTAACTACTCACTAGTTAGTTATTGGTCAAAAATGTATACTTAAGGGTTATGAAAACTTTAATTAAATAAATAAATTCCTTCGGTGGGATCAGCAAATAACCAGTTATAGTGGTATTGAAAACTCTTGTATTCATCTCTAAAGCTAGATTCAACAGAATTTTTTTTTTAATTCCAACCACTGAGAAGCCCAAATTAGAAGTCCAAGATCCTTTTTCAAGATATTTCTTTACAGAAAAGAGGTAAGGGGCCTTCTTAAACATATCAAATACAGGAAAACACCCTCAAAGTAGATAGAAATGAACAACAGCAACCACAATCTGTATAAAAGCCATTTGCCATCTCTTGCTAAAATGCTTTAATGTTAGTAACAGACAAAAATTCTGATTTGGGAAAATAAAACTTAGAAGGCTCTTTCTATTACTGGCATATGTAGTACTGACAGAGCAACATTTGTAAAATGTTTTGGATCTGCCAGTGTAGATCTGCCAGTAAATACCCCTCTGAAGTTGCACATGATGAGTTGTCTTCATTTTTCAAGTGGTATTTCTCACAAAAAGGTAAATACCCCTCTGAAGTTGCACATGATGAGTCTTCATTTTTCAAGTGGTATTTCTCACAAAAAGCTCAGGTACTAGACTGCTTTCTGTTACATAAATTCAGTAAGAGAAATGCAAGTGTAGCAAGTGCAAAGAAAATAGTATAAACGAAGAAAAGAAAACCAAAATACAACATTTGAAAGCTTTTTAATAGTGACTTTGGTTTCATAAACAAAATGCAGTAAGGTGTAATCTGCTGGGAAGTTTGTCAATTTTTGGATGGAGAAAAACTCCACTAAATTGACTCCCCATGTGGAGATCTTGAATCTTTTCCAAACCCTTTATGGATTTTTTTTATTTCCAATGACAATAAGTTATTCATAGGGGATGGAATTACTCTTACATTGCCACTGTTATTCTAGAGGTATTATCCTTCAATATCTTTGATTTGGCAGGGGGCAAGGCAGTGAGGTTTTTTTATTGAGTTTGATAGCAAAATACATTTTGGCTGCTTTTTTAGGTTGTTGGATTTGATGCCTCTACCACAGTGGAGGAATTTCTAAACACCCTGAACCAGGATACAGGAATGAGGAAACCAGCTCAGTCAGGATTTGCACTGTTTTCTGATGATCCCTCTGGCAAGGATATAGAGCACTGTCTTCAAGGAAACATCAAGGTAAGCAAAAACCTTTAATGAGCTCTGCATATAAAACAACAAAATATCTTCGTTTTACAGAGCTCTCTTCAGACAATGTAAAGGAAAACACTTTTCAGGCTGAAAACTGTCTTTAGGGTTTTTTCCTCATAACGTAAAAGGAAAGATTAAAAAAAAATCACTATTTCAATTTCTGAAATTCATTCAGTGAACTATATTTAAAAGCTTTGTCTAGAATGATGCTATAGAAGTAGCAGCTGCGTTAAAAAAGAAGAATAAAGCTGTTACTAATCACAGTCCTTTAAAAAGCAATTGGATTCCAAGATGCATTTAGACATTTCTTGTATGGCTCCAAAAGATGACCGTTTGAGGTCCAAAAAGTCATTCATGGTGGGGCAGAGATCCTGGGAAAGAAAAAAAAGAGAGGAAAGGGTTCTTTATCTAACTAGAGAATAATTAGGGTTCTGTTCAGGAAATTTCCAATGTTTGGCTTATCATTGTTCTGAATTCTGAATTTATTTCCCTCTATTGCTAGAATTAAATTCTTTGCAGTAAAGATTGGCAAAATGCAATATAATCTACACTTTAATAAAATATTAGATATTTTTCAAGCTTTTTAGCAACTAATGAATAATGAATTTTTTGTGCTTCTATCAATTGGTTCTTTTGCACCCTTCAGCCAATGTTTACAGCTGCACTTTGAGTCACAAGGTACAGTATAACCAGGCCTTAGTGACAAAGAAAAGCAGGGCCGTCCTGATCAGCTCTCTTCCCTTACTAGAATAATTAGCATACGGAAAGCAAAATGTATAAAAAATGTACCTATTTTCCTGGTAAATGCAACTTCAGAAGCTGGTCACATTACTGCTTCCAGGAAGGCTCTTCTATGAAGGAGCACATGAAGCCCAACAGGGCTCCCAGGACCTCCACTCCACCTCCTCCCCACCTGCCCACCTACACCACTTGTCGTAAACCACTCTAGCTGCACTTCATAACAAACTTCATACAAACTTTGCAGCAGTTACCAGAAAGGACCTGAAAACCTCCAGCATGCAGCAGAAAGAGAAGGCAGAGATCAAAGGCATTTGATTAATTATATAACAACTCACTCTGTATAATCACACATTCATTGGCGGCTGCTAAATCAAGTACCTGGCCTTTCCATATAAACGTGTTATGGCTCGTTCCCAAAGGTAGTGTGTGTGTTGCAGGATAAACAAACAACAAAAACGTTAATTATTAAATGCTCCAACTAAGAAATGCAAGTAAACTTGTCTTTCAGTAAGTTTAAAAATTCAAACTATGTATGTTTCTGATCTGTAATAGGTTAAAGATATTAAAATAAGTAGACAATTTCCATTCAAAGGTCTTTTCAAAGAGGAATACATGGCAAAGTCAGTTTTGTAATGCTTTCCTTCTAGATCTGTGACATTATTTCAAAATGGGAGCAAGCCTCCAAAGAACAACACCCTGGGAAATGTGAAGGCACAAGGACTGTCCGCCTTACTTACAAAAATAGGTTTGTATAGCAAGTATGCAGAGTTTCTTCATTTGAAAAATAATGCCTGACTCAAAACTTGCAACAAAAATAGTAAATAGGTGTAACCAGAGAATTTTAAAAAAAAAAAAAAAGTTAATTTTTTCTAGTTCTTCAGAGGTGATCAGGGCTGCCAAAAAAACCCCCAACCAACCAAGCAACACTGAACTCAGAAGACTGAAATTAAATATTTGCTCACAGGTTCAAGTACAAGTGTTGCTCTGCTGATGTGTTTTGACGCTCACGTAAACATGTCACATTCAGAGCAGATACTGCTAATCCCCTGGGCTAATGCATTTCCCCATCTTCTTTATTTAATAACTTTCTGTCTTTTCTGTAGGCTTTATTTTTCGGTTCAAGTCCATGGGGAGACAGAGAGAGAGAAGCTGCTGCTAGTATATCAGACAAATGATCAAATAGTCAATGGACTCTTCCCCGTAAACAAAGAACTAGCGATGGAATTGACAGCTCTTTTAGCTCAGGTAATCCTTGTGCATTAATGACTCACTCGGCAGTTGTACAGATGAAAAACTTGAATAAAGAAACTGGTCCACGATTGCTTGACAGTCAAGTGACCTCCAGCTTTTTTACACGTGATAGTGCAGGAAATAGGCTGGGCTGGAATTTTTGTGTAAGGTTAACTCTGTACTTCAGTAGAAATGCTTTACAGCGTATGCTGCTCTTGGCACCAGTACGGATAAAACGTGCTTTACCTCCTACACAGTCTTTGATTAAATATCATGTCATCACGTACCGTTTCTTGATTCACTATTCCTTACATGATTTCTGCAAGTTAATACACCAAAGTAGCAGCTGTTTAATGAAAGCCTAAGACTCCTTTACTAGACGTGGGTCTTGGTAAGATCTGTTTTATTTTTAAAAAATTAAAGGCTCAAGGGAAGGTTATTGATAAAGTTACTTGATGGTGTTACTCAATAAATTTAAACTGGTTTGTGTCAGCTGGAGATCTAGCAATCTTGGAGCAGAACTAGTAAGTATTATATTTGTACAATTTATACTTCATGTTTATCTGTTTTCTATGGTAAATATAAAACAAGAAAAATAAAATTACTTGCATGACTTTTGTATCGGTGACAAATATACATGAATTGACAAACTGTTTCATTTTATACTTGGTAAGACAGAGGAAAAGATAGCTCATAATACTCAGATAGAAAATTATTCTGGAATAACAAAAGAATTTCTTCTTTGTGGTCTTTCCCTTAGGTAGAGATTGGAGATTTTGAACGGCCTTTCTCCACTCCAGCAGGGCAAGTCAATTCCCAGTCCAAGTCCAATCAAACGTTAAAACAAGTTTTGGAGAGATTCTACCCAAAGAGATACAGGCATGGCTGTTCAGAGGAACAATTAAGGTGAGATGTATTTGCAATTCATATTCTCTCAAAATCTAGGAGTGAAATGAGGAGGTTTTAAATTGTCATTAGGTACAACTTACTGTTATGCCATACTTGCCTAAACCCGTGTTTGAAACTCATATTCTTGCTAAATTACCCATTCCCTCTGTATATTTCTAATCTAAAATAGAGGACCATTGTTAAGGGCACATTCAAGCAAAAGCTGTACAAGTTACTACATTGTGTTACAAAACCCGGAGATTTTGAAATTCTTATTTTTCTTATTCAGCAAATCTAAATTAAGTCCGTGCACAGACTAAAGGACTACTGAAAGTAAAGGACACGCGGATCTGATCTGAGTGTTTGCTGTTCGAATGTGCTATCTCTGGCAGCCAGCCAAATTGGCAATACATTAACTTAGTGGGCTTGCTAGTAAGATATCACTTAATTTAAAATGAATAATTTGCAAGTCATTTCAATCAACACCTATTAAAATAAAGAAGAGCAGAACAGTGTCATAAATTATCCAAAGTCAATGACATAGCCATTTTGAAGTCCAATAAAAATCATAGAAATCTTCATTCTTCACTACAGGGCTGAGAAAGTTTGAAACTATTATCATATGCACAAAGTAACATTATTACATACTCAGAAGATAATAGGGACATTCAAAAGTATATGCACAACAAATATAAAGTTATGCAATTAATTTCAAAGGACAAAGTATGAGAGGTCCTAGATTAGACTAACTAATGGAGGATTAAGTCAAACAACTGTCAAACTGTTCAAGTAGTCCCTAAACTACCAGTTGCCAGACCTGGAAGTCTGTGGCAGGGAAAGAATCACTCTATACGTGCCCTGTTTCTTGTATTCTTTTGCTAAGGGTGCAGTTTGACTTCATAAACTTCCAGTAAGAGTAAGCTGCAAGTGAAAGGTCTCGCTGTACTACGCATTCCCCCTCCCTTTTCTTGGGCTGCATCTAATAATCTTGTCGCTGCCAGGTGAGTCACTCCTGCAAGTCAATGTGCTAGAAAGGTATTCTGGGGTTTTTTTTATTTGAAGGGTTAGTTTTCCATAGGATCATTTCATTGAACCAACTCACCATGGGGCCACAAAAGAAAAGAGCCAGTGTGAACACATCATGCATCAGAAGCACCCTTTTCGGCAGCAGCGCCCAGACACACTATAATAAAGTAGCATTAAGCTTTATCTTCCACATCTAATACTAGCCACAGGTAAAGTTATGTACTAAGCTGGATGGATTTTTGGAATGACAACTGGCATAGCTGTTGAGTACTGATAAAGGTAGATTGATCATCTGTGGAGACACATTAAAAGCTGTGCTAGACTTTTTCCCTTTATGCTGCAACTGCTACATCAATATTTAATCATAATGTTGCAGAAATCAGAAGATACTTCATAATTTTCATGTGCATAAAAATATTAAATGACACTTTGGATTTATTCAATACTGTATAAGTGATAGTTGTTGCATTAACTTAAATTATCATTTTAACAAATGGATTTTTTTTTGCTCATTAAACTCGCTATGGGTAAGCATTTAAATTCCTTTCAATAACTAAATTACATATTTCATTTCAACAGACAGCTTTGTCAGCGATTGTCTACAAGATGGATGGCTCTCCGGGGGCACAGTGCTGCAGACTGTGTGCGCATTTATCTCACTGTAGCCAGAAAATGGTCTTTCTTTGGTGCTAAATTGTTTGCAGCAAAAGTAAGAAACTTTACTGAGTTTGAGTGGTGGGGGTTTTTTAAACATAAATATAATTTGCCAATAGTGATACCTTTTTGTTAAAAATGAGTGTGTTACACATGTGCTGATTGAATCTCTTGTCAAATTACTAACGTGTTTAAGCCATACACTGGCAAAATGTAATAGCCGTAGTACTAAATATACCATAATGGTAACTTTCCAGTACACTTATTGCTTGTTTTATATTATTAATCTAGGTGGTATCTTTTCATTTTCTTATATCTTAGTTTGAGATAGCCTTTTTGTTCCAGACTTTTTTTACCCGATAACTAGTAGAATACTGGAAAAGCATCATTAACTGGCTATGGAAGCTGAACCTTGCAGAAACAACTGAATGTTGTTAAGGGTGTTTAGAGCACTCCCTTCTGTGCTGGCCTCTCTCAATTTCTCTTAAACCACAAGTATCTTAATTCTCTTGATTCGAGTAACAGCTGTTAAACAGAACTGTCACCTCACCCCTTATGTTTTATTAGGTAATCCTAGTGTGTGTGTGTATATATATATATATATATGATTGCTTATCAGCACTCTGTTCTTTGCTTATGGAAGCGTATGTGCTAGTGAACAAACTTTAAAGCACCTGACTTTTTTTATTTATTTTATTAATGAGACTGTACATTTTATTGGACTAAGCACCAGGGGAGGCTTCAAGAGTATTAGGTTGAGTTCATAGCTCTGCCACTGGCCACCTACATGGCTTTGGGCAGCTACTTCAATTCCTTTACATCAGTTCCCTCCCAGTGTAAACCTCAGTAAGATCTGTGGATGGAGAGAGCTCTATAATAGCTGAGAGTTAATAATTATTTACATATTGCCTCATTTTGAAGTAGCAATTAAAGAACATTTCTCTTTGTAGCCTCTAGCAACATCCTCAGCTGAGAAGTCCTTCATATGGTTTGCTGTACATGAAGACGGCGTAAGCATCCTAGATTACAGCTCTATGGTAAGTGAAATTTCTTTTTTTGTTTTGGTCAAAGTAGATTTTAATACTGAGTATATGGAGAGATTTGCCACCATACTACATAAAAGACGGCATTAGCCTTCCATGCTAAGTTATCTAGTCTTTCTCTTAAAGAAAAATTCATTCCTTTCAAAATGCTTTAATGTTATCATCATTATAGTAGCACTAATAATAGATATAAGTAATGAATTCTTTCACAGAATTTATTTTTGTTTATCAGATACAGTTTTTATATCTTTTAATGAAATGTTAATGTTTTAATCATTCAGATGTCAGGAGATCCATAGTTACAGTTCTTACAATAACATTAATTTTCTTTTCCTGGAGACTTCATTTTCCATTATTATTCATAATACACTCTGCAAAGAGCAGTTGCTTTAAAAGATTGTTATTTTCATTGTATTATTTTTGTTTAATAGTAGGTAATATAACCCGGTGTTATTTAATTATGTCATTTTAGGCTCTGATTTTTCTTTGATTTCCAATAAAAGTTTTCGCAGAAAACGACTCATGGTAATTGGTGTAAAAACACAGTGCCTGAGAAGATCCCTGCTTTAATTTATATGCTGCAAAGAAACAGAATGGCACGGTGCTATTAGCAAGTGCTAATATTGAATATCAGAAAATTAAAATCTCAACTTTATAATTGTACTGATATGGGCCTTTTCATTACGCTTCTGTGCAGTTAAAGAAATAATAAAACAAAGAACATGAGGAGAGCAAACAGCAGCTCTGTTCAGAGAACAGGCAAAATGAGCTTGCATCAGACTGCAGAAAGCTCTGTGAACACTATCTACTCCTAGAGCTAGCTGTGGCATTTCTGCAGAGCACTGCCAGTTTACAATACCTTACTTGCCATTCAAGAAACGCCCAGTTTCCAGGGAACATTCTGATTTTCTGTAGGAAGGATCAAGGGTATCAGAAATGGTGTTGCAAGGGGTAGTTAGAGAAAACATAATTTCAAAATAAGGGCAAAAAGAGGTTTAGTAACCGAAGGACACGAAGTCAGTTATTGTACACATATTATCTCCCGATGAATTTCAAATGTGGACATCTGCAGCACATTAATATGAGTCATAATAAGAAATTAAATGCTAATCATAGACTCAAAAGCCACTAGTGTGGTGTAGGACATTGAACGATAAGAGCCAAGGCATGGAAAGCAGAGGAGCCTTGAAGAGCATTTATGTTTCATCATGGATGTGAAAAAAAAGAGAACAGAATTTAATTTCACTTGTGTGTATGTAAACTACATCACTGCACAAAAAGAAGTCCTAAATCTAAATTCCTTTAGATGTCTCATGCTCTGCCATTTAATTTATTTAGACACTGCTTCGATTTCAGATGGAATTCCTAAAATTAACTTCCCTCAGAGTCAGCGAAGACTTGTGTAAATTGAATTACACACTTGAGTTGAAACCTGTTTATAATACCTCTGATCTAATTAATTTGGAATAGAAACAGAGGGCAAACTTCTAAGAGTTATCATCTGCAATGCAAATTCCCGATAGTGAAGGTCTGAACGAAGCTATCCCAAAATCTACAATTAATTTCAAGATTTACAAGAGGCTAACAACAAGATTTTTAAAAATACACGTAATTATATTTTTAAAAGAAGTATTTGTCATAATCTGTTTTTCCTGCATTGTCCTGCTTATAGCTTTGCGTTTTGTTCTTTTGGTTTTCTTTTTTAAGCGATTAACAGTTACATATACATATAAGAGCCTGATGACTTTCGGAGGCTATCAAGATGATTTTATGTTGGTTGTTAACAATGCTCAGACAAAGGACAAATCAACTGAAAAACACCTTTTTGCCATGACAAAACCAAAGGTTGGTATATTACCTGAAATAGTTTCCCACCATCTGCTACTTTTCTACTACTTCTAGTGGGTAATCCTTAACAGATGTGAAAGATGAAACACCTTCTTTATTCCTAGCATTCTCAGATCATTGACTTTTGCCAGATGGTTTTAGAGAGCAAAACAATTAGCAATGTAAGAGCTAACGGTGGTGACCATACTGATGTGTTCCTTTTCTTTTCACGTCCCTGTCTATAACATTCCAAATTTTTCATAGAAGGACAAAGGCGGCTATTAAGGATAGGAAGTATATTGGTCAAAACACGACTCGTCATACAAATAAGCGTAGTAAAATACATCTGTTCAAGTGTCTGTCAGATCATGCCCTTACAGGCAAGGTTGTGTGGACTGCAAAGAGAAAATAGGCTAAAAAGCTCCCAGAAGTCTGTATTACTTTTATCTACCCTGCATCTTTAGTTCTCTGAGCACTAGATATTTTCTAGCAAAACTGAAGGAACACATCATGAAAGTTTTGGTTTTTTTTAAGAGTGTCATCTTTCGGACTTCAAAATCTCTCTCAAAGTGAAAGAAACCATCTGTTTGAATCATTGAGGACTGTGGAAGACGAAGTACCTAGCATACTGATGGGAATAACATTACATTATTGGCAAGGAGCAGTAGAAAAAAGCTCTATTAGGCATCTCCTCCCTCCCCATCATTAATTTGTTTGATAAAGTACAAGTACTTTTCCAGTTGATAATGATTGTCACTTGCTAAAAAGTTAGCTATTTTTTCAGCAGTCAAAACACATCACTGTATTTTTCAGAGAGTTTTGTATGTTCCTGTTATAGATTCTTGAGATCACTCTACTGATTGCCAGCTATATTAACAACTTTCATCAGCTGAAAGGAGCTGCTCTTCACCTCTCTGCTCCAGCATTACTGACACCTCAAAGTGGACAGAAACTCAAGGAAATGGGCAGTCAGCCACTTCTTGCAAACAACAGACCAACTAAATGTCCCACTTTGTTATGAAAGGATTATGCATCATGACAATCCATCTTTGTTACAGGGTTTCTACACCGATTGACAACATTTTGATGTAGGCATAAGCAGGTCCATAACCAAAAGAACGGCCAACAGGTTTACATCCATTTCAGTGGTATGTAACAGGAGGAGCCCTTTAATTAAAGCCCTGGCCTGAACTGGAATGATGATGAGCCAATGTAAGGATTATGCTTTACTGGTGGTAGCTTATGCCTACAACTCAGAAATAAATCTGTCTGTTGATAATGATGGGGAAAGATGGCCTTAGGAAAAAATGTATAGATTTTAGTCATTTTCCAGATACCTACTCAGGGACCAAACTCTCTTCAACTCTAACTCTTTGACTCTGTTTTTCAAAAGTATACAAGTTGTATAACCTTCATTTTGAAAAGGAATTTTTGTTTAGAAAAAAAAAGTCAAGCACAGAATATTTTCCACTTCCAGAACCCCTCCTTATTTGCAATACAAGCACCGTGGGAGTAAAAAGAACTAATTGTTTCATTTGTATAATTGTTCCTCCTTTAAAAAAAAAAACATAAGCGCATCATGTAACTATTATAAATCTAAAGAGTATTCTCATGATACACTCTAGCTTTGTTATACAGCTATTTTACTTGGCAAATCTTCAGCCTTGGTCTGGTAAACTTCTAAATAATTCCCCTCTGCCCCAGCCTTTAGGAAAAATCTAAACTGGACTGGCACTGTATTTACTATAGTATTGTTAAACAAGATCCCATACCTAATTTCTTCTTTAATCCAGAATAATAGAATAATAATATAATACAGATGCAAAGAAGACTCATAATGGAAAACAAGAATAACACAGAAAGACCTTGCTTGAACTGTTGTGTCTGAACTTGGAGACATATGTGACATATAAAATCCATGTACAATGTGTATAATGTATATACAATGATTCAGAATAATATTTTGTAAAAGGTGTACTTTTTGGTTTTCATTTGTATCTATACATTTCGTATTATAATACTAATTAATAGAATGTTTTTGCACACTGAAGACATTATGCTGGATCTGCACTACTGGATCTGGGAGCACCTTCTGGTTGCCTTTTTCAGCTGCAAGCCTCAGTGCTACGTAGGGTCAAGTATATAGAAACTACACCTGTTTTTTATTTCCAACCCTCACATTTTCATTTCCATGCAAAGAAAGCACTTCTGCAGGCTCTGAAACGGATCAGCAGTACATTCTAATAGATAATTTAAGTCCAACCATAGAGAAGGTAGTCAAACATAAATCACTTGATTCATACACATTTCAGTTTTCACTTCTGCTCATGCTAATGATCATGGATTATTAATCCCTTACAGCTAGCCCTAATCATTTGGGTTATTTTAATTACTTAAAACTGAAGTAATTTCACAATGATGAATTTTAATATTTTAAGGTTGAAAATCTCATATGTTTTATGACATATAGACATTTCAGATATATACATACTCATATTGAGAGAAAAGGAATTTTCAGCTGTTTGCTATCTATGAAATGTAGGGAGTGTTCTCCTGAAGAATTAAAATAGATTGGAAGGAAAATACAGGTTGTGAAAAGAACATGCTCTTAAAAAGTGGAAAGACAAATTGGCAAGCTGACTTGATACATATGTTTCTTCTGAAAGCTCTCAGAAGTCCTGTCACAGCTCCTTAACTCTGCAGGACTCGGAGCACCATTTTGTGAATGGTACTGTGGGCCAATGTTTTGTCTTGAAAATTACAAGCAGATAATAAGCATAGTGTATCTAAATGCCTTCACATTTGCAATGCGAAAAGAGCTGCCTGGTAACTTTCACCCTTTGGTGGTGGCTGTGGCACTAGATCCTTCTCTTCCAACTAGGAAGGGCCAGCAGCAGGAGGTTGACCTCCGAGTGGGCAGCTGATCGCCTGCCATAATGAAGGAAAGCAAATCAGAAGCTACAAGAGACCCTGGCACCAACTGCAGCATCTTTTTGTGCAGCACCCCATGTGAAGTGATGCAGATAGTGTGGTGTAATTGGGCTAGGAATTAACATCCTTCTGCAATCAGCAGAATAGTTAACTTTCAGCAGTTTGGGGGGGGGGGAAGTGTTGTATGTGCAAATTCAAACAGCTGCCACTGCCTAGTCATAGGCTAAAGCTTCTCAAATACGTTTATTAGAAACCACAATTTACAAATGCAGAAATTTACATGTCATCACAAAATTATGACAGCCATCAACCTAGAATATTCCAACTAATAATTCTTTCCTAATTGTCTGGTCTTAAATGAATGTGGCAGATGAGGTTCTGCTAGAAGGGAAAAAAAAAAGAATTGGGGCATGCCGCTAGTGAGCTTGTTCATGAAGTTTTTAAAATCTTTGCTAAGTTTGGAGACAACATGATATACAATACTCACAGCTGATATGCAGATTTTGAGTTTTTTAAACAATTTTCATTAATACAGCCTTACAAACTGCTGTTTTATAAAGCAGTATACAATATATGAAGTATAGTATGATGTTCCTGCCTGCCTTTGGGTGGATATCTCTAGGCATTGCTTTGCTTTTTAGTGGTAAACTCTTGCTGCTGCAGTGTACCCCTACATCATAGTGCCAGAAGCAATTCATGCCTTAGTTTCCCTTTTCTTGGAAGCACTTTCCAGACTTACTACCACTAACTGCTCATTATAGGTCACCATTAATCCCACACAGTCACATTACCAGAAATGCTGTGTTGATTTTTATGGAATAAATGCACTTGGAATTACAGCTACTGTGACAACACTAGACTAAACAATGAAATTTCTTCCAGGATTTTGATTAGCAAGAGTGGGCTTCCGGTAGCACGCTAGTAACCTCCTCAAGCAGACACTTCCCTTCAAGTTAACAGAGTCAGCAAGTAAGGTCTCTTACACACGCAAGCACGCTTCAACAGCTGGGTTTGCAAACACAGCTGTGCAAGTCTCCAGGAACTTGTTCCATGTTAACCTAGCTCCAGAGCTACTTAGAGGATACCACAAAACATAAGACAGCAAAAGCTGAAAATTTCAGAGTCCAGTCAGATAATGTGTTCTGCCATCCCCACCCCGCCCAAGCCTCACGAGTGATCTACATCTCAGTCTTAACCTTGAGTCAACCACCAACACAATTCATACCGTGCTACCTAATCCCAGGTAGGAACTAGACCTCTCTCACCTTTTAACCTTCAGCAGTGAGGATGCAATGGAAGCTGTCAAATGAGCAGTGACCTCTAAGACTGATGCTGAAGAACCTCCCATGCTCAAGGCTTGCAGAACCTAGGCTGTAAAAATATTCACAGGATGAGATTTAATGTGTTAGCACATGCAAGGAGACTTCACCTTCTATCATGAACTTTAGAACATCTTTTGTGCTTGCTTTGAGCTAGCGGTCAGTAACAACACTCAGTATAAATGGTCAATGAAACTGAAAGATCACTGACAACTCTCTGCATAAACAATCACATTGAAAATAGTATTTGGAATGCAATGTAAATTAATATATTACTTCAACTTCACTTTGCCTTGTCAATTTTTGTGCAGCAGTGTTAGTAAGCGAACTGCTCATTTCTAAAACAAGCAAGACCTATTTACTCCTGTAGTACAGTAGGCAAGTGATAAAGCTTTGAGGTTTTAATACAATCCACAAAATGCATGTTTTTCTGTTATTTTAAATTTGGGCTATTTTTAAATTTGAAATTGAGATATATTTTTCTCTATAAAAGAAGGCTGGTAGGTATTTGGTGTTGGAGTTGCTTGTCAGACTAACAGTTTTTATAGGTTAGATCCTGAAGGAAAAAAATTCATCCTTGCATAAAGGAATGCACCACTTAAAGCTTTAGGCAGAGCTTTAATAGTCCATGCGGCTTAGTGCAATCCATTAGTTTGAGTTAATTTTAACTAAGGTGATTAGCAACTCAGTAATAATTAATTAGGAAGAAAAAAGTATTTTTTACAGTTCCTTAGGGCAAAGGAAATGAAACTGAGTAGGGTGAAGCTTAAAATAATGAAAAGGCCAATTCATTTTCATATTGGACTTCAGTACAGCTTATTAATTGTACAGTCTCACACAGTGCTTCCCAGCTCAGATTTGTACTGCGGCATCTTCCAGATTTGCAACCTCTCTGCCAGTGAGTAAATCACTGTAAAAATACTTTGCTTTTTAGTGTTACACTCTTGCTGTTGCAGTAATATATGCCTAGATCACAGTGCCAGGAGCAATTCCGACCTTAGTTTTGCTTTCTTTGGCAGAGCAATAGCAGCTTTGTCCAGGGTTTTCACCACCTCTAACCACTGATTATATATAGGCACTGGCTTCATACACCAAGATACCAAGAAAGGTTCTGTTAAAATGAAATTGATGAAAAGAAACGCACTTAGAAAGGCATCGGCATGACTTGCCCCCATGCAACACTAAACAATGAAGTTTCTTTCTGGATTTTAATTAGTAAGACCATGGTTTCCATACGGGGGTAGCAAATGCTTTAGAAGAGCCATGTAAAAACCTGGAAGTAAATAAAGGCAGCTGAAAATAACCATATGAAGGCTTTTGGAGCTGAAACTGAGTGATCATGCAAGTCAAACTTAGAAAAACCTCTTATTTAAAGAACAAGTATTACTTTGGGTCTGTAGAAGGCTACGTAAGCCTTCTTTCAGGAAGGAAGAAGGAACAGCTAAAATTAATTCTGAGTTAATCATTATGAATGAGGCCACTTTCCCGGTTATGATCAAACAGGTAAGAGAGGATTTTACTTAGGTTTTTCTCTCTCTAGTCTCTCAAGACGCAAAGCAGCTCATCAGCTACAGGTCAGCCCTAATTGCTGTCCTGGATTTGGGGTCACTTCCCTGACATAAGCTGCTTTTGACTTGTCTTGTCGGGTTCACCTACCTCCTATATCCCTTTCATGTGCTGGGTCATCCCACTGGTTTACTGCACCCTTTAGATTTCTAACCTAACCCTAACACAATCTTTGGATTTGATCTTTGACTGATAGATCTTATTTGAAATAGTCTAGCCCCCATCTGCTGTTTGTTACAGCATCTTACTTTTAGTTACATTTGATCTGTATGCCATAGTTATTACAAAATAATTACACTGAATTTCTTAAACAGCAGTTCACTTATTAGGGGGTGGGAACCATCTCAAATCATGTTTCATTCCCTTCACTGTTAACAAACCTGGCTTGGGAATCCTGAGTTTATCAAGAGCCGATGCTTACGTCTGAGGTAAAATAAAAGGCTCCGGCCATTTATGGCTTGTTTATTCCTCCCTGGCTTTCTCCACGGCTGAAGTATTTTGTCACTTCACAGCAAGGGCTGCAGTCGAGGTCCCCCAAGGACGCGGTGACTCCCTCACACCAGCTCCCCTCGCTCTGGTTCTAAGGCGGGTCGCCATTTTCAGCACCCGAAAAACAGCGGCAGCGGCGGGTCCCACCAACAACTCCGGGGGCAGAACCGCGGGCCTTCACTCCCCTCAGGTGCGAGGCG